>NC_045427.1:348892525-349130025 GCF_902635505.1 Sarcophilus harrisii | reverse complement strand
TTTCCTTTTCTTGTCAGTGGGTCAAGATAAACTCTTTCAAGGTTTCTGGGTAAGATGAAGCTAAGAAAATGAATTTTGCCTCATAAACTAGCTGTGTAACTTCTGGTTGCTTATGAGGTAGCTTTGTAACTTGGTGAATAAGAGAATGAGTTCTACAAATCCGGTAGACTCAACTTCAAATCCTGCCTCAGTTGAACAGATATGTGAACCTGGACAAGTCATTTAAAAAACAAACAAAAAACCCCAACCAAACTATAAAGACCATGAATTACAGAAAGCCAGGGACTTCGGATTCTACTACTTCGTAGCAATCTGATAGGTGAGCATAGAAGTGGCTCTCAGTGATCCTTATTTGGCTAACTTAATATCCAATTTTGTCTTCCATAATATATAAACTGGGCTTGGAAGATTAAGGAAATTTCATTATTCTCTTGCTAATTTGCTCTTTCTCAACAGATCCACTCTTTATCAAATGAAATTCACACCCTTTACCATATTATGTAAGTGCTGAGACTCAATTTCAACTTCTGCAAAATTAAGAGGCTGGGTTAGCTGCCCTCTATGGTCTCTTTTAGTTTAAAATCTGTAATCCTAGGAGCCAATGAAATTATATGCACTTGAAGGTACAGGTGTTCATTTTTCACTGGCAATTATCCCAATCAACTACAGGCTGCTAGATTCCTTTATGCAGAAAGTGTGTGAGCTCTGGGAAGATAGGACGATGTCGGCTGTGGTTTTACAACCATGCGAACTGCAATTCTAGTTTCATAGAACTTTAAGCAGTCAATTTCCTGTGTCCGTACCTTCCATTTGTGGCAGTTGTGGATCCTTGAAAGTGCCTAACCAGGGAGTTATAGGGAGACCACATAAAATCTTAATGTTAATTTCCTTGCTCACTGTGGTTTTATTATTATTAATGTTACCCTTCATGGAAAAGGCTATGCATGCTGTTTTAAGAGAGTTGTAATTAAAAAAAGGAATTAAATTAGCAATCTCTATGAGCAAGTGATATATGCAAAGGTGTCTTTGGATACCAAACTGAAACTTTATTCACCAAAGTAGTTTCAAGACAATAACAAAAATCACAACTGGCTCCATTTGATAAAAAAAAAATATAATAAATAACATTGCAGGTCAGCAAAGAGGGCTAGCATTCATAGGGAACTAATGTGAGAGGTCTTGAACAATTGTTTACATAGCCTGCCATAGATGACTGGAGATGCTTTCTTCTTCTGTAAATACTCAATAAGACTTTTACATCTTGGATTCCTAGCATTAGTCAAATATATTTACTCAAGGAAATTAGGTTACTAAGCTTCCAGTTAAATAATGAAAAGATAAACCCACATCCATTTAAAAATGTCAATAGGAAATTGTCTCTTATAGCAATCCGTAAGACTTTGGTACTCTTTCTTGATAAATTCCTTGAGAAAAGTATTTCTCTTCAGTGCAGATGCTGGTCCAGATGTTGGAGAACCTGAAGTTTAAATATGTTTCAACTTTCTGTTCGAAGACTTCACAAAACTGAATTCAAGCTCTAAATGTGACCATTTTCAATTTTAAAAACACATTTACCTTTTGGAATTGAAATTTCCAGAAAGCATATGGGTATTGAAAGTTCCCAGGTCCCTAATAAAGAAGTTCTTAAAGAATCATGAAAACCTAACCAATTACTACAAGAGAGTATGTTGTTTATTATGGAAATTGTAATGGACTGAGACTAGAGATAAACATGTCATTGCAAATTCTCTGTTGTTATCAGTATGATCTAGATAAAAACAGTTTCCTTCTTTCGAAATATGTTCATGTCTTTAAAATGGAGATACTACCTACTTTGTTAAAGTGGCAGGTTTGTTGAAAGGACAATTTAAGAAAATGTGTGTGGCAAGTCAACAAATACCCTTAGATGCCTGTTATATACTGAAACATGTGCTTTTATCCTAAGGGTAATATAGAAAATAGTAAGGAATGGCTCTTGCCACAAATCTGGAAAGAATATAAGACAAATACATGGATAATTACAATACAAGCAGGATCTGATCTGAGAGAGAGAGAGAGAGAGAGAGAGAGAGAGAGAGAGAGAAAGAGAGAGAGAGAGAGAGAGAGAAGAGAGAGAGAGAGAGAGAGAGAGAGAGAAGGTGAAGCAAAGGGAAAAGGAGGAAGGGAGGGAGGGAAAGGGGAGGGGAAAAAAGAGAAACAGAGATTAAATCACTGGGAGTTCTGGGAAGGGAAGAATATGAAAGTCATTTTTAAACTGTTAAGGGCTCTTAGTATTCACCATTTATCATCATTATTATAGTAATCTTCAGGGGAAAGAGGAATATGCCACTCTATCATGCTAGACACTGCTGTCTAATGCCCCGAGGTCTCCATCACGAGATGGGAATCCCATGCATGATTCAAACCTACCTAAACTCATTTCTTAATGATTAACCAACACTGACCCCATCATACAGTCTTTTATCCGAGTGATTCTGATTCACTAGCTGTAATGTTTCAAATTTCATTCTTCATTCCTAAATGCCTACTACCTATCACTAAAAATTCAATCCTAACTCTCCCCTTTCCATCTCTTATCACCATTTCCCACTTGACAGGTACCAAACTCTTGTACTATACTCAATAGACCAAATATCTGCCCCATAGGTAACAAATTTATGTTTATCTCAGAACTTTTTCTTTCATTTCCTTTCATATGTTGGCACTTTGTGGAATCTGGCTGCTTCCTGATTACACAGTCTCCCTGGAGACTCTTTCCAACATTGGTTACACATATACTGCTACTTCATTAATGGAGATGTTGAAATTAGTTTTGAAATACTCCTTAACCCTTACAGGTTCTATCTTTCTTCATCACTTAGTGATATCTCCTCCTTTGAGGTTCTCTCAAGCCATACCTACCAATCAAAAATGATTATAGTAGGTGTTATCAATTGAATAGAATGTTACTTTTTTCCTCACTTAGTGATGACTTACAGATTTATCTCTATAAATAAATACATATATATGTATATATAGTGTATGTTTATATGTATACTATATACATACATATATACATATGGGGGTGCTTAACAAAAATATTGATAGTCACTCTAACTTTCCAGTTACTAAACAATAAACCACCCTTTCACCAGGGCAGCTGGGTGGCACAGTGTCTGGAGTCAAGAAGACTCACCTTCCTGAGTTCAAATTCAAACTCAGTTATTTATTAACTGTGTGACCCTGGGCAAGTCATTTAATCCTGTTTGTCCCAGTTTCCTCATCTGTCAAATGAGCTGGAGAAGGAAATGGAAAATCACTTCAGTATTTTTGCCAAGAAAATTCCAAATGGGGTCATGAAGAGTCAGACATGATTGAAAATGATGAATAACACCCTTTACTATCCTTCTGCTGCAGATTGAAACCATCAAATCCATGACTTTGCCATCATTTAGACATGTTCCACTTTCAAATCAATAATACTAGGAGTCTTCTTATTGATGGATTTCTTGGGTATAAAGCCAATGATAGTATCTTTTGTTCAAAGAATGTGGTAATTTTGTCAACTTTATTTACAAAATTCCAAACTGATTGCCAAAATTATTGATCTATTTCACAGCTCCACTAACATTGTGCTAATGAATCTACCAATCCAAAATTCCTTCAATGATGATGATTATCCATTTTTGTCATTGTTTGTTAATTTGCAAAATTCAGGTGAAATCTCAAGGATTTGTTGATTTGCATGTTTTGTCATTATTTATTTGGAAAATTCTTTCTTATGAATATGTTGTAATTCTTGTTTGGGAATGGTTTGTTTATTTCTGTTGATCACTTATCTATTGGAAAATGGCTGTTAATTTTATTTGTGTTAATTAATTATAACTAACCTTTTCAAAATCCTTTCAAATCTTTTCAAACCTTCTGTGACTATCCTACTCTCTCAACTGTCAGCTGAGAACTGTGTCTCATCTTTCACTGAAAAAATTGAAGCAACTTGCAAAGAATATCATCTTCAACACTGAATCCTAAATCACTTAGATATCTGTAAATACAACCCATTTCTACACCATTCTCTCACAGGAAGAGGAAGCATTCTCTGAAGGAAGGCTAATTTTTCCATATGATCAAGGGGTCTCATTCCACCTTGACTTCCCTAGCAGCCAGAGTGCTCTTTCATCCCTACTTTCCACTTCTGAACTTACTTTCAACTTCTCTCTGTCTAACTGGTCACTTCCCTTTTACTTAACACATTCCTATAAATACATTTCTATTTCCTCCTTCCTCAAAACAGTCCTTACTTGATCTCTTATATCCTTGGTAAATATTACTCCCTTTTCTCTTAACCCTTTTTATTTGATTTAAACTTCTTGAGAAGAAAATATATAAATGATGTTTCCACTTACATTTGCCTTACAATATATTATTATCATTACCAAATGGCTTCTTACTTCCTCATTCAAATAAAAGTTAGATCCTTAAAATTACCAATTAAATATTTATGATCAATACTACTGTTTTTTTCCTCACTCCTCATTCTACTTGAGATCTCTTCAGTCTTTGATTAGTTAACCCTTTTTCTTTAATATTTTCTTCTCTTTAGGTTTTGTTACATTGCTTTATTGTGATTCTCTTAACTGTTTGAATTTTCCTTAGATTCCTTTAGTTGTATCTTCATTTAGATAATAGCTGCTAGCTTGGGGTATAATACACAGATAAGCGTTTTTACTGGGCCATCTTCTCTTATCCTTCTCTATTGTTTCACTTGGTAAAGTCATCAGCTTCAATTATTCTTTCAGTATTGAAGATCTCTGGACATATTTCACCACCCTAATTTCTTTCTAAACTTCTAGTCTCACATCTCCAATATTCTATTTCTACATTTCAATTTAGATGTCCAGATAAGTTATACTCAACATGTTCAAAACCGAACTTGCCTTTCCTATGCCAACAATCCCATTTTCTCAATCTTCTTATTCTCCTATTATTGTCAAATGCATTACCATCTATTCATTTAGACAGACTCAAAACATACATGTTACCCTTATCTCTTCACTTTCCACTTCATTCCCCTCCCCAACTAATCTATTGCCAAAGACTATGGATTTAACCTTTATGACTTCATTTACATATTTTTTCCATTCTCTCCTACAGCACTGAAAGCACCCTGATGCCCAAATCTCTACCCCCACTCCCAATCCTTACCATTTCACTAAAATGGTTTAGTGATTAGTGAGAATTAGTGTGATTTAGTGAGAATGCTGGTTGGTCTGCCTATCAGAAGTCTCTCCCCACTTCAGTTCATTCTTTATGGAGCTGTTACAGTGACTTTCCTAAAGTAAAATCCTGTTCATGTTGTCTCCTGACTGAATATATTCTATTGGCTCCCAGTCTCTTCCAGTATTAAAAAACCAAATTGTACCTTTGGCAAAGTTCTTCATAACCTGTCTTCTCCTAGTTCAAGATTTCCAGTTGTTTTTTTTTTTACTCTTATATATGTACTCTACATATGACACAGATTTTGTTGAACAAAACACTCCATTTTCCAGTTCCAACAATTTTCACATAGTCAGGCAGTTGATATAATGAGAGCATCACAGACATGGATATCAGTAGTGAAAATAATTCCCTGACTTTCTTAAAGTTGTAACCAAAATTTCACCTTCTACAAGAAATTTCAAGATTCCTCATAACTCTCATGATAAGATTTAAAATTTCTAGTTCTGCTTAATTATAGTGCCCCAAACTCCAGTTTATGCTCCCTGCAAGCAAAATAATTTGCATTTCTTTCTATCTCTAGAACTCTTCACAATACCTATCTACTAATGGGTTTTTAATAAAGATTTTCTGATTATGACATCCAAACTACTACAAATAGCCTTCAGAACTAGTCTCCTAACATTAAGTCCATCCACTACTGACTGGCGAAATAATCTTCCGAGCTAAAGTGCAGGTCTGACCACATCATGTCTCTCCAATTCAATAAATGCTGATGGCTCCACATCATCTCTAGAATCAAATATGCAATCTTCTATTTGGAGTTGAAAAACCATCTTATTTTAAACCCCTCTCACTTTTCTATCCACCCCCTTTCCTTCTCATATATTTTTTAAGCCAGTCAAATTGTCTTCCTTGATCTTCCTTACCTAAAAGCTGGATATTTGTACTTGAAGAAATTTCTCTGAATGATGCCCATGCCTGATGTTTTTTCAACTCTTTAGCTCTATTTCCTGGACTGTCTGATTTTTTTCTAGTTCCAGGTAAAAATCTCACCTGTAGAAATCTCATCTTGATCTTTCTTCACATTAATACCTTCCCTGTATTGGTTATCTCCAAATTAACCTCTCTACATCTTATTTGTACATGGTTATTTGAAAATTTTTTCTCATTAGACTGTAAGCTCCTTGAGAGAAAGAGTTGCTTTTTCCTTTATTTATTTTCAGCTTAAGACAATGCCTGATGTATAGTATGCATTGAATATATACATATGGAAGCAGAGATATATAGATATAAAGATACTTATTGATGAACCTTTAACTAGATTGTAAATTCCTTGAGATCAATAATGAAATTTAAACCTCATCTCCTTTCAAGCCACTGATATAGTTATGTACTCTTAATACAAATGCTACTACAACAAATATGTGTCGTTATTTGTTGTATAGATGAGGCCATCCACCAGAGCAGGTACAAAGTTAAGGTAAGACATGCTCCTTGTTCTCAGGGCATTAACACTTTAAGGCAGATGAGATACAAATCAAGCTATAATACATGTAACTGGGCCTCTAAGGTCCAGTCTTTGAAGCATTTACAAATATTTCCTACTATGCACAGGAAAAGTAAGGCAATGTCAAAAACATTTGTTAAGCAATTACAATGAGTCAGATACTGCTAAGTGTTAAAGACACAAATACAGTAAAAAAGATAGTCCTTAACACAAGGAACTTATATTGTTAGTAGAAAATATAACACTCAAATGTGAAGAGAAAAAATATGGAGTATAAAAAGGGTATGATACTGATATCCTGAAAATCACATGTGAAGGAAAAGAAGTTGGGCAGATTAGCCCTCTTCCAAAATGGGGCCTTAACAGAAAAATATGAAGGGAAAAGTGGGTCTGTTATGGTGGGGGAATATTTCAGGGATGAGACCTCTAAGAAAATAAGGGAAGTTCCATGAAAGGTAGCAGTAGAGTTTAGAAAGCAAAAAGTAGAGGCAGAATGCAAATGAGTGGTGGATGACCCATGGAAGAATGCTTCAATGATAAAAGAAGTTGGAATGGAAGAGGGGTGTTTTAGGGGTATAAGGTTGCTGTTGCATATTAAAAGTTGAGAATGCCCCACCTACCAAGGAAAAATCTGACTGGGATATAATGTTTATTTTTAGCAAGGTAGAAGCAGAACTATATGCCAGTCCAAATGGAGTTCCTAAGTCCTATAACAATAGGAAAAGCATGTTCATTAAAGATCCATGTTGTTCTTGGGACAGAAAGCAGACAGAGAACATCTATCTGATCATTCTTTAAGGACTGGCCCCCATAGGTAAATTCCCTTTCACTTATATACAAATTATTACATGATAAAAATAGATATTCCACTTACTTTCCTTTTGTTCTCTTCATGAACCTTTACAATCTGAACTTTGTCATTTCACAGAAATTTCTTCCAAGTTAAAAATGACTATTGATTGCCAACTCCACACGCTTCTTGGTCTTGCTGCAGCCTCTTTCTCTAGGAACTGAGAATCTCGTTTCTCTAGATTTTGAGGACACCATTCTCTCCTTATACTCATTCTCCTTATAGTGTGGGTCTCTTTTGCAAGCCTCACTGTCCAATCATAGGTATCCCTCAGGCTCCCTCCTATTTCACTTGATGATTCCCATTAGTTACTATTAATTTAATTATGATAAATACCCTCATGATTTTCATATCTACATATACTGCTCTTAGATCCCAGGGGAGGTTGAGGTTCTTATTTCTCACTGTATTTTTGGCATCTTGAACTGGATTACTAAGCAACATCCTTAAAGTCATCATGTCCAATGCTTCAACTTTATCCCTAGATCCCTGTCAAGGATACAAACATTTTACTAGTGAGTTAGATCTGCAATTAAGACTGAAATGATCTGAAAAATACAAATTCCTTTGTGATAGAAGTCAGCTCTATAGATGAATTACATATTGTCAAGGTAAGAAATAGTACTCTAAAAAGGATCTAAAAAGATCTTTGAACTCTTCTAAAGTCTCTAAATGCTTTTCAGATGATATATGTTCTGGGATATGTACTAGATAGCTTAAATTCAACATGCTCCAAACTGAAATCATCATTTTTTTGTCTAACTCCCATCTCTTAAACTTCTAAATTACTACAGACAGGAACACCATTTTTCCAGGATGTGACCTAGTCCCTCAGGATTGCAACTTGTATTACTCATGATCTCTCATATCAAAGCTCTTGCCAGGCCTGTCAATTTTAAATTTCTCTAATAGCAAAGTGTTGGGTACACATTAAGAAATTAATAGTAATTAAATGATTGATTGGCTTTATCTATGTTTGTTTAATACATCCGCTTTTCTCCAATGCAGATTGTCTTCAATTTATGCCTAGATTATTGGAATAGACTACTGCTGGCTCTGCCTGCTTCTACATTCTCTTTCCATTCTGATCCATCCTCCCTTTAGGCACCAAAGAGATTTTCCTTAAGTACAGGTCAGATCATGACATCCCTCTATTCAATAAACTGAAAGGATCAAATACAAAATACACTGTTTGGCATTCCAAAATCCTTTATAATCTAGCCTCATACTACCTTTTATCTACATATCTACATATGACTATCCATGAACAAATTACTCTTTGCTTCAATAGTACTAGTCTCTTAACTGTTCCATGAATAAAACATCCTTCTTTTGGCATTGAGCATTTTGTCTGGTAATCCCCTTTGTCTGGAATATTCTATTTCCTCTGGTTTGATACTGATCTTCCTGGCTTTATTTAAATCCTAACAAATCTCCCATCATTTATCAGAAAATTTCCCCAGCCTCTCTTAAATTTTGTATCTTTCTTCTATTATTTATCTTCTTCTTATCCAAAATATAGCTTGCTTTGTATTTATTTGCTTCTATATTGTTTCTATGATTAGAATATAAGTTCCTTGAGATCAGAGTCTATCTTTGCCTCTTCTCTCTCTCTCTCTCTCTCTCTCTCTCTCTCTCTCTCTCTCTCTCTCTCTCTATATATATATATATATATATATATATATATATATGATTTAGCAAAGCGTTGGAGACATATTAAGAATTAATAAATACTAATTAAATGATTAATTGATTTGTGTTTGTCATACATTTATAAAAATGTGAACTCCTTAAATTAAGGAACTACTTTATGTTTATCTCTATAATACTATAACTTTGCACCACGTTTAGCACTTAGTAAAATATTTCTTGAATTATTTTGAAAAATAGTATTATTTGTTATGATCAGGAATCCCTGGTAAGGGCAGACTTGAACAGAAGGGGATTTGGGTAATCAGAGGTCTTAGAATACTGATGTGTAGTTGTAATGGAAAACAATCTCTTTGCCTAGAAAATATTCAGAAGAAGGGACATGGAATCCAGAAAAGTCAACAAAGCATGTTGTGTGGAAACCAATGTAAAGAATTATAACAAATAAAAAGACATTGAGAAGAGAGAATTTGATGACTTGGTATTCCTAACTGTTCTTACACCTTTGTGTCTACAAGAAGTCTATTGAAAACAGAAACTAGGATTCAGAACTTCCAGGGGTGGAGCCAAGATGGCAGAGATGACACACATTTCTCTCTGACCTTCTCTACAACCCTCACACTAATTATGAAATCCAGCCTCTGAATTAGCTCTGGACCAGCAGAACCCGCAAATATTGGGAATGCCACAAATTATCAGCAGAAGGTAATTTCAAAGATCACCAGAAAAGGTCTGTTTCAATTGGAAATGGGAGGGAGGCAGCCAGGGCAACCAGCTGAGTACAAATGTCTGTACAGACAGTGCAGAGTCCTGGGATGGTGCAGTCTCTGTGTGGTGGTCAGAATTCACATGGCAGAGAATCTATGGGAGGATACAGACCAAAAAAGGTCTGTTTTAATCAGGGAGGCAGCACAGCACAAACAGCTGACCAGAAACACCAGCACAGGCAGCACAGAGAACTGGGGCAGTGCAGACTCTGCATGGCAGACAATCTACAAGGAGGAATCTCCAAGAATCTGTAGAGGGACACAGAGAGTGGGGGAACTCTGGGTAAGATATAAGACCCTTTAGTCCAGAGGAAATTGACTGACAATGTTTGGTTTGGCTCCCCATTTCTCTTGGTGTTCTCACCTTTTCCTGAGAAGTCAAGGAGGGCATGACCACCTGTGTTCTACTTGAAGCAAGGACATTTACAGCAGGGTGTTTATTCAGTGTGACTGATGAGATAATGGTTCTCTAGTTCACATTATACTTAGTGTGATATGGTGATGTAATAGTTCTACAGTAAGCACATGCTTAGTGTGCTGTAGTGATGTAATTGTACTAAGGTATTTAAGGGCTGAGAGTATTGGAGAGGAGAGAGTGTGTGTGTTTGAGCTTGATCTCAGACTCAGAAACTCGAGACTCCAGACTCCATCTTGACTATCCTTGTGGTGGTTCTCCTGGCTTCATCAATTCTCCACCTAAGACCAAGGCCTATCCAGAGATCCTCCAGAAAGCTAGTTCAGGCACTACATTTTGACACAAAATGTGGGGCCTGCAGAAGGACATTACAGGAATCCATAGCAGTGTTGGCAACTCTGCTCTGGTTATAAGCCAGTAGATCAGCAGAGAAGTAACAAAACATCCAACACAAACACAAAAGATCAACAGTGAACCCTGAAATGCCAGAATCTCGGGGAACTTGGCCATGTTCACCCAGCACTGGGAGTGAATCATCATTGACCCAGTGCAGCTACAGCTGCAGCTGCTTGAAAAACCTCCCCCTCTCTAAAGAAGGCAGACCTTAATGTTAAAAAAAAAAAGTAAAGAGGATTCTGAAGATACAGAGCTTTAATGGCAAGAGTACAGATTTCAAACCCTGAGGAGACTAAAGGCAGACTGTCTCCAGATGAAGCCCCAAAAGGCGAAATAACCTGGTCCCTATCACATAAGGCTAACCTAGAAGAAATTTAAAAGTATCTTGAAAGAGAGCTTGAAGAAAAATGGGTAAAGGAAATGAAAAATTTGCAAGAAGGTTTGAAAAAGGCAACATAGAAACTATCTGAAGAAACTTCACTACCAAATAGACTTAGTGAAATGGAAAAAAATACATAACTCATTAAAAGATAGATTTGATAAAATGGAAAAAGAAAGAAACTCTCTGAAAAACAGAATTTGTGAAACAGAAAAAGAAAATAAATCCTTCAAAAACAGAATTTATGAAATGGAAAAAGAAAATAACTTCTTAAAAAACAGAATTTGTGAAATGGAAAAAAAATCCATAGAACTAAACAAATCATTTAAAAATTCAATTGGACAAATACAAAAAGAAATAAAAAAAAGTAAATGAAGAAAATTATTTCTAATTTTCAGAATTGAACTAATGGAAATGAATGACTCAATGAGACAACAAGAATCAGTTAAGCAAAACCAAAAAAAAAAAAAATGAAATAGATCTAGGAGAAACAATCTAAGGATTATTGGACTCCCTGAAATACTGAAATACATGATTGAATAAAAGAGCCTAGATAGTATCTTCAGGAGATCATCAAAGAGAAATGATATCATAGAATATCACAGATATCATAGATCTCATAGAAACAGAAGGTAAAATGACCATTGAAAGAATTCACCAAACACTTCCTGAAAGAGACCCCAAAATTAAAACGTCAAGGAATATTGTGGCTAAATTTGAGAACTATTGGACCAAGGGAAAAATATTACAAGTAACCAGAAAAAAACAATTCAAATAATGAGGAGCCACAATAAGGATTACTCAGGGCCTAGCAGCTTCCATTGTAAAGGACTAAAGGACCTGGAATCTGATATTCTGAAAGGCAAAGGAACTTGAAATGCAGCCAAGCTTCAATAAATTATCCTGCTAAAGTGAGAATTTTCTTTCAGGGAAGTAGATGGACATACAATGAAACTGGTGAATCCCATTTACTTTTAATGAAAAGACCAGAGCTAAACAAAACAAAAAAAAATTGACCTACAAATATAGAATTCAAGAGAAGCATAACAAGGTAAAAATTAAAAAAAACTCTTGAGAACTGTATTTCTGTTATGGGTATACATTGAAAATACATGTATAATCTGATTTTACTGTTATAATCTAAAAAAGAAACTAGCGATAAAAAGGGGATTGCAATAAAAAAAAGGAAAATGGAAATAAAATTAGTAAAAATTACATCTTAGGAAGAGTCAAAGAAAACATATTATAATTGAGATAAAGAAGGGAGGGTGACGAATATTGTGTGAATCTTACTCTCATCAGATTTGGCCCAAAGAAAGAATATTAGATATATTTGGTTTCATCAAGAAACATCTCTCATCTTATAGAAAAGTGGGAGGGGAAAGGGGAAAGGGATAATGTAGGCTAAATAGAAGGGAAAAGAGAACTAGTAGGGAAAAGCTATAAGAAAGGGGGAGGGTCTGTAAAGGGGGGGGTGTGTTGGTTGAGACAAGTAGTGCTCATAAATAAAAGGTAAATAGAATACTAGAAAAACTAAATATGATAGATTTTTGGAGAAAATCGAATGGAGACAGAAAGAAGTACACTTTCTTCTCAGCAGTTCATGGAACCTATACAAAAACTGACTAGATTTTAGGACATAAAGACCTCAAAATCAAAAGGCAGAAAGGCAGAAACAGTAAATGCATGTTTTTCAGATCAAGATGTAACAAAAATTACATTGGCTAAAAAGCCAGGGGAAAATAGATAAAAAAGAAACTGAAACTAAATAATCTCATACTAAAGAATGAGTGGCTGAACAGCAAATCATAGACACAATCAATAATTTCATCCAAGACAATGGCAATAATCAGACAACATACCAAAATTTGTGGGAAGCAGCCAAAGCAGTAATAAGGAGAAATTTTGTATCTCTAGATGCTTACTTGCATAAAATAGAGAAAGAGAAAATCAATGATTGGGCTTGCAATTAAAAAAACTAGAGAAAATACGAATTAACCCCCCCCCCCCAATCAAATACCAAAATTGAAATTCTAAAAATAAAAGGAGAGATTAATAAAATGGAAAGTAAAAAAAAGAACCATTAAATTAATAAATAAAACTAAGAGTTGGTTTTATAAAAAAAAACAACAAAATAGATAAACCTTTAGTTAATTTGATTAGAAAAAGGGGAAAATCTAATTATTAGTTTTAAAAATGAAAAGGAGAACTTTCTACCAATGAAGAGGAAATAAGAGCAATAATTAGGTAATACTTTGTCCAACTTTATGCCAATAAATTTGACAACCTATGTGAAATGGAGGAATACTTACAAAAATATGGATTGCCCAGCTTAACAAAAGAGGAAATAAATTACTTAATTAGTCCCATTTTAGAAAAAGAAATAGAACAAGCTATTAACTCCTTAAGAAAAAATTCCCCGGACCAGATGGAGTGACATATGAATTCTACCAAACACTTAAAGAACAATGAACTCCAACACTATATAAACTATTTGAAAAAAATAGGGAATGAAGGGCTCCTACCAAATTCCTTTTATGACACAGACATGGTATTGTTACCTAAAACAGGAAGAAAACAGAGAAAGAAAATTATAGACCAATCTCCCTAATGAATATTGATGCAAAAATCCTAAATAAACTATTAGCAAAGAGATTACAGATAATCACCTCCAAGATAATACACCATGACCAAGTAGGATTTATACTAACTAAGAATGCAGGTCTGGTTCAATATTAGGAAAACTATTAGCATAATTGACTGTATCAATAACCAAATTAATAAAAACCATAGGATTATCTCAATAGATGCGAAAAAAGCTTGAGCAAATAAAGATGACAATATTTCCTAAACTAATCTATTTATTTAGTGCTATACCAATCAGACTCCTAAGGAACTATTTTACTTAATTAGAAAAAATAACAACAAAATTAATCTGGAAGAACAAAAGGTCAAGAATTTCAAAGAGATGACAAAAAAAGGAAATGAAGATGCCTAGCTGTACCAGATCTAAAACTATATAAAGTAGCAATCAACAAAACCATTTGGTACTGACTAAGAAATAGAAAAGTTGATGAGTGGAATAAGTTAGTGTTATGGGCCAGAACTTGAACCAAGGTACTAAGTGGAATTGAGGAGACAATGGTTAAATCTAGTTTAACATTGATTTAATCCTTCAACAAATAATGGTTTCCTAGTGATATAATGATTGGTTTATACTTAGTCTGGAGCACATAAACTCAGACAAACTCGGCCAGAATCAGAATTAGGGAAGACAGACACCGTGGTGGTGCTCCTCCTATCTCCCCCACAGAAACCAAGATACATTCAGGAGAACCTCCAAGAAAGTCAGGGCCCCAGGCAAGGAGATAATAAAGGATTTGGACTTTAACATCTGGCTACATTTGTGGTGATTACTGAACTGAAATGAAGGCTGCTCCCAGAGACCCTCAGAAAACCAAAAAAGAGAACATTACAGGTTAGGTTCACAGAACAAAATATCCAATGACTATAACAATCTAGTATTTGACAAACCCAAAGGCCCAACATTTTGGGCTAAGAATTCACTATTTGACAAAAAGTGCTGGGAAAATTGGTAACTAGTATGGCAGAAAGTCGCCATAGACCCACACCTAACACCATATACCAAAACAAGGTCAAAATGGATTTATGATCTAGACATAAAGAATGATACTATAAACAAATTAGAAGAACATAGAATAGTTCACCTATCAGATTTGTGGAGGAGGAAGCAATTTGTGACTAAAGAAGAACTAGAGATCATTATTGGTCATAAAATAGATAATTTTGATTACATTAAGTTAAAAAGTTTTTGTACAAACAAAACTAATGCAGGCAAGAATAGAGGGGAAGCAATAAACTAGGAAATAGTTTTACATCCAAAGGATCTGATAAAGGCCTCATTTATAAAATATATAGAAAACTGACTCCAATTTATAATAGTTCAAGCCATTCTCCAATTGATGAATGGTCAAAGGATGTGAACAGACAATTTTCAGATGAAAAATTGGAAACTATTTGTAGCCACATGAAAAGGTGCTCCAAATCACTATTGATCAGAGAAATGCAAACCAAGACAACTCTGAGATACCACTACATACCTGTCAGAGTGGCTAAGATGGCAGAAAAGATAATGATGAATGTTGGAGGGGATGTGGCAAAACTGGGACACTGATACATTGTTGGTGGAACTGTGAATGGATCCAACCATCCTGGAGAGCAATTAGGAACTATACTCAAAAAGTTATCAAAGTGTGCATACACCTTTGATCCAGCAGTGTTTTTACTGGGATTATATCCCAAAGAGATCCTAAAAGAGAAAAAGGGACCCACATGTGCAAAAATGTTTGTGGCAGCCCTTTTTGTAGTGGCAAGAAACTGGAAACTGAGTGGATGCCCATCAATTGGACAATGGCTGAATAAATTATGGCATATGAATGTTATGGAATATTATTGTTCTGTAAGAAACGACCAACAGGATGATTTCAGAAAGGTCTGGAGAGACTCACATGAACTGATGCTGAGTGAGATGAGCAGGACCAGGAGGTCATTATATACTTCAGCAACAAGACTATATGATGATCAATTCTGATGGACCTGGCTCTCTTCAAGAATGAGAGAATTCAAACCAGTTCCACTTGTGCAGTGATGAAGAGAGCCATCTACACCAAGAGAGAGAACTGTGGAAATAGAGTGTGGAACACAACATAGTATTCTCACTTTTTCTGTTATTAATTGGTTGCATTTTGTTTTCTTTCTCAGTTTTTCTTTTTCTTCCTTCTTGATCTGATTTTTCTTTTTTTTTTAAATTACAGCTTTTTATTGCTAGAACATATGCATGAGTAATTTTTACAACATTGTCCCTTGCACTCACTTATGTTCCAACTTTTCCCTTCCCTCCCTTCATCCTTTCCCTTAGATGGCAGGCAGTCATATATATACATGTTAAACATGTTAAAGTATGTTCTAGATACAAAGCAGATCCAAATAGTTCTCTTGTTGCACAAGAAAAATCGTATTCAGAAGGTAAAAATAACCTGGGAAGAAAAACAAAGATGCAAGTAGTCCACATTCATTTCCCAGTGTTCCTTCTCTGGATATAGCTGATTCTGTCCATCATTGTTGATCTGATTTTTCTTGTGCAACAAGGTAACTGTATAAATATGTATACATATATTGGATCTAACATGTATTTCAACATATTTAACTTGTATTGGATTACCTGCCAGCTAGGGGAGGGGGTGGGGGGAAGAGGGAAAATTTGGAACAAAAGGTTTTGCAAGGGTAAATGTTGGAAAAATTAGCCATGCATATGCTTTGTAAAGAAAAAGCTTTAATAAAAAAAAAAAGAAAAGAGAAACTTCTAGCAATGGAAACGTAACACAATTTTATTTAGACAGTGTTGAATTTTTTTTTTTTGGAATGTAAAAACCCATTGTTTTAACATGCATTTGAACTTAAAAGTTATTTACACATTTACTATGAGATTTGTGCCAATGAATCAAGTAACTGGTTTTGGTTGGTCTAGTACCTATGCTAGTAGTAGCATGGCAGGAAAATGAGAAAGACAAGAGTCAAAGAAACGCATTTTTTAATTAGTTTTCTGATAAAAATCAGAACATCATATTCAGGGAAGAGAGTTGTTGTTCTCTTTACACAGCAGGTTTCTCGCTTTCTTTCCCTTCAAAGAGGAACTATTCTGCTATTAATGGGGGTGACCTTTCTAGTCCAGTCTTTTGTAGGTCTCATTTACTTATTCTCTCAAGGATAATAAAAACACCATTTCATGGTTAGTTGTATCGACTCCCATGTGAAATCGGTAGCACTTAGAGCTGCACTAAGTAATGTCATCTGTAACAGGAATTGCACAAAATCATTACTATCATAAAAATAATTTTAAGACAGAAATTTTGTGGGGAAATTCTATTCCTCACAAGACAGCTCAACTGCTCTAATGCTCTCTTTATCTCTACCTATATTTGGTAATAGAAGCCTCAGGTAATATTAATACCAAATGACATACAAATCTTTGCAAATGTTTCTTTAAAAACAGTAATATTTCTAACTTGCATAATGCTGAAAGGCTTATTAAGGTCCCCTCTTTTTAATTTTTATTTTTGAAGCTTTTTATTTTCAAAACATATGCATAGACAGTTTTGAACATTTATCTTTGCAAAACCTTGTGTTCAAATTTTTTCCCCCTTCCTTTCCTTCCACCCTCTCTTAGATGGCAAGTAATTTAATATGTGTCAAACATGTGTAGTTCTTCTATAAATATTTCTACAATTATTTTGCTACACAAGAAAAATTAGATCAAAAAGGGAAAAAACGAGAAAGAAAACAAAATGCAAGCAAACAACAACACATAAGTGAAAATACTATGTTGTGATCCACCCTCAGTTCCCACAGTATTCTCTCAAGTGTAGATGGCTCTCTTCCTCACAAGGCCATTGGAGGTGGCCTGAATCACCACATTGTTGAAAAGAGCCTCATCCATCAGAATTGATCCTTGTATAATCTTGTTGTTGCTGTGTACAATGTTCTCTTGGTTCTACTCATTTCACTTATATAACTTCTCTAACATAAATATCAGTTTATATTAGTCTCTCCAGGCCTTTCTGAAATAATCTTGCTGATCATTTTTTATAGAACAATAATATTCCATAACATTCATATATCATAATTTATTTAGCCATGCCCCAACTGATGGACATCCACTCAGTTTCCAGTTCCTTGCCATGACAACAAAAAGGGCTGCCAAAAACAGTTTTGCACATATGGGTCCTTTTCCCTTTTTTATGATCACTTTGGGATACAATTACAAGGCCCCTCTTTAAAAGAAGTCTAAGAAATAATGGAAGTCAAAGCACATAGGATTTATATTACTTTTTTTTTTTTTTTACATTAGTATAGATGATAAATGTCAGAGTTGGGATGTGAACAGAAAGTTCAGTGCTCCTTCTTCTTCATATATTCCCTTCATTGACAATATCTTGACTCCATTTCAAAATCTCATTTTAGCTTCTGAGAGACAATGAAAGTAGCAAGTAGAGATATGATCCTTGGGATGGAAATTCCAGAAGGAAACAACAAGTTTCTAAGTACGAGTAAAACCTTCAGTTCTTTATCAAGGCCTGATATTCACCTCTGCAAAAACTTGTATTCCAAATTTTTTCTCCCTCTTCCCCAAGACAACAAGCAATCTAATTAGGTTAAACATGTGCAATTCTAGAATCACATTTTTAAAAACTCTCGAGAACAAAGGCATAAGATAAGGGAAATATGTGAACCAGGGTAAGAAAAAGAACCCTCTCCTCTTTTCTCAAGGTCTGGTGTAGCCTATACTGTTTTGTGTGTGAAATGAATGAACTGTGTCTCTTTGTCTTCTGTCCCAGAAAAGGCTTTCAGGATTTGCTGACTGATATATAAAACAAAACAAAACAAAAACAAAAACTTGCCTCCTGTTACTCTTTATCTCTATTTTGGCAAGGTCACTCACTACCTATTAGGAACAATTTCCTCATATACTTTGACCTTCAAATTCCAAGTATGGAATTTTACTTCAGCTTCTGAATACTGTCTTTAATTGATGATTCAACTGTTAGTTCCCCATACTAGACAGTAGCCAGACTGAAAATAAGGCTCTCTTCTCATCCCTATTCATTGGCAAGAGTTTTAAAAGAACCTTCCTTGATATACATATCTATGACTCTTTACAAAGGAAGATTAATAGATATTGGCACTACATCTGTCCCATTGCCCAAAAATATGAAGAAGGAAAAAAAAGTAAGCCATGATAAATATGATGAAGACTTTGGATATTTAACTTTTTTCTTTAGACAGATCTTAAGCTTGGCAATATAACTCCCCCAAGTGAGAGACTGTATGGTCATTTGAATACTAAATTGATTCTACTTTGCATGGGGCAACTCCCTATTTTTGCCTCAATGATCCACTTTTGCTGAGTACCACTTGGTTGACAATGTCACCTTGGTTGAGATCTGACCAAGGGCAAGGAGGCTCCTGGTCAGTGTTGATATTGGCAAACAATATTTTTAGAAAACAAAGGACATTCCCAGAGGTGAGATTTTGATACCTGACTATGACTAACAAGATTAAAGAGGAAAATGTGGAAATAGGGGTGGATATTTTACAGGAGTGGGACTGAGGGCAGCAAAATCCTTATAAAAAAAGGATATAGAACCATCTGTCTCCTTTTATTTACAAAGAGGGACTTGCTCAGATTAAGGAACAGAGGGAGACATTATACTTGATGTCTGGGGAAGGCTGAGAAGAATATTACCCTGCATTCCTACTGGGCCTTAGACATGCCAAAAACTTTAACTTATACTATTTTCATGAAATCATTCCTAATAACAAGAGTGATATTCAGGGCACGGATTCACATGCCCATTTAAAGTGGGGAAAACCAAAATGTTCATTCATCTTCATGTATTCATTTAGTTCAGATTGGCAAATATTTCTTGCCACAAAGAGAAGTCAAATTATTTGGTTAAAGTCACACAGAATATTAGTAGTGAATTCAGTTTTTCTAACTACTAGTCCAATGTTTTCCTTATGAGCTTCCAAATTGAGATATTTCATAATTCTCTTTGGCATATACTATTATTTTTCTCAAACTGACCTAATACATTCTGTCTCCCAAACATATCCTGAATTTTTTGCCCCAGTGCCTTTGCTCATGTTGTATAATTTAACATGAATTTGTTAATCACTTGCTATGTGCTAGGCTCTCTGATATGTGGTGAGGATTGAAAGATAAAAACAAAAAGACTTTTCTTTCAAGGAAATAATATTCTACTTTTGCATTGGATGGATGAGTATGAACAAAATGCACAGGGAAAGCTCTCTCTTACAATTTTTGACTCACTAATTCCAAACATAAATTGTACTCAATTAAAATGTTACTTCTTCAAAGATTTTCAAGTCCGAAGTCTTGTAATTAATGAGTTTTCTCCTCAGAGTTCACATCAAAAATTTTTTTCCAAACCTTTTTTATTATGTAAGTTAACATGGCATGGAGGGAAAGCTTTGGACAAAGAGGCAATAGATAAGGGTTTAAATTCTATATTATATCTGGGCTGGTTGATGTCTGACTCAATTGAGTTCTGCCCACTTCAACTTTGGAATTTGGTAGGCCATTAATTAAGATTGGCATATAAACTTAGCTAAAAGGCCCAGGTGCAATTAGTTATTGTCAATGATACTTCCTGGTTAAGCATCTTTTCTAAAGAGATCTTACCAGAACAATCAGTCTCCCACTCAACACACTGGTAAGGAATAGTGTATCACAAAGAGAGTCTGGCCAGCATTAGGAACAGATCAAGGAAGCTTGATAGTAGAAGAGGGAGATAAGAGTACTTAAAAAAATGTGGCATTCTGGGGTCTTTGGCAATTGGGAAAATTGGTAAATTTGGGTACTTAGATGTTGGCAAACATGGCAGAGGATAAAGAAAGTAGATTCCATTTTTGATTTTGTCAGTATTGGAGTGATTCAGATAAATCACATAAATGATTTAGATTTACCTCCTTTTATACACAATGAAATACTGAAATGTTTCACTCATTCAAGAAACATTTCAGACAACAGGCTCAATGCTATCTTGTGCTACTGCCTAGGAAGTAGTCTAAACAAACCCAAGACAGCAATGAAATAATGATTACCCTCAAGCAACTAACATTCTAAGGGTAAAAAGCATAGCATATATGCACAAAATGAAATTTCAATTACATACAAAAAATGCAGAACAATTTTTTAGTGGGCAGAGCACTAGCAACTGAGGGACTGAAATGGGAAAATCATGGGGAGATTTCTTTAGGAGGAGGCATTTGGGTTATAGGATGTTAGAAGTTATAGAGATGAGAATGATTTGGATTCCAGGCATGGAGGAAATGTTCTGTGTAAATACAGAGATGGAGAAACAGCAGAGTAGACAGTATTTTGTTTGACTCAAACAAAGAATGACTAGTGTGAGTAAACATGAGATTACAACAAACTATAGAGAGTTCATTTCCAGGAAGTCTAGTAAAAAGATTACCTTCTATGGCAGAACATACCTCAATAGGATCAGATTTGGGACAAAGAATGCTACTTATTGTTGGTGCATTTGAAGTGGGGCTCAAAAGTTATATTAAGTATACATTATCAGGTCTTTGCTGATAGCAGCAGCAGGTAGGTTTTCTTAGTGAGCTAATAAATTTTTATTTTTCTAGGTTTGGCTACTTACTTTACTTGACCTGAAGTCTTACATACCTATTAGTATGGTGGATTCTCTTTGAGCTTTTGAGGAAAAAAGGTTGAGAATTTATTTAATAAGTAATAGTAATAATAATAGCAAAAAAGAATTGCTAGCATTTATATAGCATTTTAAGTTTTACAATGGATTTTAAAATATTGTCTCATTTTGTCCTTATTAAAAATCCTGGGAGATACATGCTATTGTAATTATTCAGTCCAACTCTGTGATCCCAAATGAGGTTTTCTTGGCAAAGATACTGGAGTGGTTTGCCCCTTCCTTCTTCAGCTCTTTTTACTTATGAAGAACTTAAAGAAACAGGTTTAAACCACTTCATTAGGGTTACACAGTAAGTTTCTGAGGCCAGATTTAAACTCATGAACATTATTCTTTCTGATTTCAAACCCAGTGCTCTGTCCCCGGATCAATTCTATAATCATTATTATTCCTATTTTACAAATGAGGAAACAAAGATAAAGGTTGTCTCAACTACAATCACATAACTAGTAAGTAACTGAGGCTAAATTTGAACTCAAATTTTCTGGACTCTACATTTAAAAATTTCTTCATGATTCATTCATAAACCCTCAAACCTTAAATATTATTCTTGGGAATTTTGCCCGGGACTATGATATTCGTATCTGATTTTCACAGTGCAAATCACAGAAACAACGGGTCTTTTCTTAGGAAATTTAGCTTTGTTTTCTAGGATTTTTCAGGGTTGGAAGAATATGCCACCTGAGAGCAGAAACAGGAATATTTACAGAGCAAATGATGGAGACACACAGAGGAAGTGACTTGGGGCCATTATTACTTTTAAAAGGTTCCTTTTTTAAAGCTTTTAAAACACAGTTCAAAAGAATATCAAGTAGAGCCCTGAAGTTTGAGCATCTTCCTGTTGGTGCTTAATCTATAAAATCTAAGAAGGAGCTCAAGAAAGAAAAATTAAGCTTAACCATTCTTGGGTTCATACATTTGATAAGGATAGAAATACCTGCCATGCACAAACCTCTGGAAATAAAAACAAAAAGATAGTCTCTCAGATTCTTAACTCTCTGTACTAGTAGCTACAGAATTCTGTTGGGGAGAAAGAATTTACAATACATAAACTATTCAAAATAATACAATTTGATGAAAAAAGAAAGCACTAAAAATTAAATGAATAAGGAAAAGTTCCTACTTAGAAGTAACACTCAGGTGGAGCCTTGCAGGCAACTAATTATTCTAAGATGACTTTTCTGGAAAAAAATGCTAAATATTACCTTAGCAAATTGTCAGAGAAGACATAAAAAACATAAATCTCAGTTTTGAATAGTCAGTCTCCCTAGGGAGTGAGGAGCTATTTCTGAGAAAAAGTTGGAGAACAATGCAAGACAAAGGAAGATTAGTCAGTAGATGATAAATATCCTGATATATTGGAATGGGGAAAGAGCTCAGGCAGGACTGGGTAGGGTTGTTAGAACTTGAGGCTACATGTTGGAGAAGTGGAAAATGCCTTTTGAAAATTTGTGGAAACATTCATTCCCACCAATAAAAGGGTAGAAACCCTACCACGTTCTGGGCTCAGAATGCTTGAAAAGTGTAGAGCTTTATTTAGAGAATACAGGTGAAATTTCACTGACAGGCACATAAGAATATCAGTTACTTCAGAGATATAATTTGGAACAGATAATGTTTTCTACTAAATACGGGTTCTCAAGTAGCAATTTCATTATTTCTAGTTTGAGGGAAATATAATGCATATTTTTTCACATAATAATGTGAGCCCATAGATACTAAGGTAAATAGTACATCTATTGATTCCAGTGTTGGTGTGTCCAATGTATTTACCTACCATGCTCAGTCAGACCTTTAACCTAAGAATATAGCACATCTCCAGCATGAATTCTTGCTTCTAAATTCTCACCTCTCATATAAAATACTAGTTTCCAGATTAATTTTCCTAAAGCACCAATACTTCCTCTCTACCCAACTAGATGACTATTTCATTGGGAAAAATGAGTTAGAAATATCCAAGCCATACATATGCAATTTCTCATTGAATTCATGAATTATATAGGAATCAACACTTTATCCTAAAAGGATGTGCATCAAAACTTTCTCTATGATAGGACACCTTATCTGGTAACACTCTCAAGTATGCTCAAGCCCATTGGAATATAGAGGGCAAACTACTTTGTTATTAAAATTTCTACCCCAAATATAGCAGATTATTTGGCACATAGTAAGGATGTACTGTATTCTATTCCTTTTCTTTATTTATTTTAAAAACTTACAATGATTTCCAATTTCAAAAGGATAATGACCAAACTGCCCTGTCTAACATTAAGATTCATGACAATCTGATGCTGCCCAACCTTTTCAACCCAGATTTTCTCTGCCTTCCAAGTCTATGTACTCAATATGACAGCTAAATTGGAAAATCTGACATTCCCCACATACTTATATAGACTTAGAACACAGTAATCATTCAGTACATCCTTGGTGACTGATTTAACTGAGCATTATTATTCTAGATAGAAAGCATTTCCCCTCCTTCCCATTCTTTTTGTGAGTTCAGGGGGAAAAAAAACCTAACCAAACATCTCGATGAATTTTTACAATGTTCCTGTTTTTATACTCTGGCTGTCAACAAAGAATTTTAATTCTCCTTTTTAGTCTGCAACTGAGAAAACAATAAATCTCTGAGCACCAAGGTTCTACATTGAGAAGAGTTATCACGTTTCCAAAAAGGCCCAGATGAATGCTGAATAACCTCAAGTTTTCAGTAGTGACTGTTTTTGTTTGATTGACTAATTCAATCAAATCAACAGACAACTCACATCTAAGTAGCTGAGGTTTCACTGTGCATTCTGGGAGAAGCCAAAAAAAGAGGCAGGTTTAGGAAATCAGATGCTGGTAAAATTTATTTTTGGCATGTAATGTTGCTTCAGAAGGGCTTTCTTATATATTTTTAAGGTAGAAGAGGTTTTTTTGCAACATCATCTATATCCATTCCCTTATTTTATAGATGAACTAGAGAGGGGAAATGATAACTGAAAGTGGCAAGTCACTATAGGGAAAATCACACAGAAGACCAAAATTCTAAAAGCTATTCATAGGTGCAGCTATGTAGCACAGTAGATAGAGCACCGGCCCTGAAGTCAGGAAGACCTGAGTTCAAATGTGACCTTAAACATTTAATACATCCTGGCTATGTGATCCTGGGCAAGACACTTAACCCCAATTGCCTCAGCAAAAAAACAAAAACAAAAAAACATTGATAATGTGAGAGATAGCCTAAAGTTAAATTTCCCCAGAACAGTTAAGTTTCAAAACCTTGAGTAGGTAAGTTTCTACAGAATGTTGTAAGCCTCAGGATAATGTAAGATAATAATTATCTCTGACAAATGAGTTTTCAGAAGAAACTCATTTTGCTCCAAATTGTTGATAGAGATATTTAAAATAGAAACTGGTTTAATTGACCAGGTTCACGAACCAGGAAAAGCCTTTTCTTTATTGAACTTGCTGAATAAGTCTCAGGCATATAAATTGACACCTCGCATAGAATTACAACCTCATTAACAGAACAGAGGATATATATAATGAGGGAGGGGGAACATGTTGAGGAGTAGCACAGAAATAACGATGTAATCCTAAAGTGAACTAAACAATCCATTCCTTAGAGGGAAGGAACTACAGTAAACTAACAGCATAAAGCTTGTTTGCTTTTATGTCTAGTGCTCCCTCTTCCCACTAGATGGGGAAGAATCTGCTTCTGGCCAGAAATGTTCAATTTCTCTAAATTTTCTCAATAAAATGTCTTTGTTACTCTGACTTTTTGGAGTCAACTTATTGCTAATGATAAGAACTCTAAGTTCTAAAGTTGAAAATTGGAGGTATTGCACCAAACCTATTTTTTGGATCATGTCCTTACATACTGTTTTACTGGACATTATAGAATATACCTGCTCAAGAACATTCTGGGAAGGTAGCTCCCCACATTTCTCCTTCAAAGAAGGCAAAATAGAACCTCAGGATGAACTGAGGTATAGCCTGTATTAAGTGTAAACAAATTCAGGCTAGGTCCTGCCTACCTGGGTTGGGAGGTAGCTCTGGACCCAGTCACAAAAATTTTTACCATAGTGTGGAGAGTCAGGACTGGAAGGAAAAATCAATCACAAGACCAGGTAAGTGCAGAAGCAGTGGGGCAGTGATTACAGGAATTTATAAGAGAGTGGAGTTCTTGGTTTCAGTTCTAGTCTAGAGGTAAGAACTGAAGGAGGACCTGAGGCCAGAGGCACCAATCTCAATAACCCAGGACTGAAGGCAATTACAATAATTAGCTATTATGGGGGAAAAAACAAACACTGTTAGTGTTTTTTCTTCTTTAAATAATAATATAATAATAAGATTCAAAATCGCAGCCAGCTGATAAAAGTTCAGATCTTTCACAATCATAGAAAATTACTATGAGGATTGAAAAGACCAGGTTTGCCTTCAGAGGAGGCTACTGAAGCAAAAAAAAAAAAAAAAAAGCCTCTCCCATCACAAAGAGTATTGTCAAAAGGTCATATGCCTCAAAAGAATTTGTAGAAGAACTTAAATTAGAATTGGACAAGGTGGGGGCTCAGTAAAATTATTAAACCAAGAAATAATAAGACGAAGTATAAAAAATGAAAAAATAGAAGGATGTGAAATGTCTCATAAGAAAAACAACAGATCTGGAGAACAGGTCAAGAAGAGAAAGCTTAAGAATTGGATTACCTGAAAGCTATAATCAAAATCAAAAAGAATGTTAGTAGAAGAATACAAGAAATAATTAAAGAAAATTGTCCTGAAGTGTTAGAACAATAAGGAAAGTAGAACTGGAAAAAATTCACTGATCACTACCTGAAAGGGATCTTAAGAGGAAAACTTAAAGGACCATCATAATTAAATTCCAAAATTCCTCCAAAAAGAGAAAATATTACCAGCAATAAGAACAAACAATACAAACATGGCAGTCACAATTAATCATGCAAGATCTGGAAGATCTAGAGACCATAGATCTCATCTATATCTGTATCATTGTCTAAATTATGTATCTATCTATTGATCCATCAAAGAGCAAAAGAACTGAAGTTGTGGCTTAAAATATCACACTCTGTAAAATTAAACATATTGAAAAAATATGGATATTCAATGAATTGCCAGATTTAAAAAGATCTGAACTTAATAGAAAATATGACATACATGGTCCAAGAGGTGAAGATAACAGTAAACTAATACCAAGGAACTTGATAATGGCAGGCTATTTACTTTGTCAATTGTAATAGGGTAGTTTGAAAGAAAGACTGGAAGAGAGCTAAATGTTATGTGATTCTAAAAATCAAATGTGTGTAGGAAAAGGTAAAAAGAGTAATTATCTTATACAAATGATGTGTTAGTTAGAGGAAGAATATACATAGAGGAATTAGTTAGAAGAGTAGGGTTGGTAATTCTGGAACCTTACTCTGATTAGAAATAGGTTAAATATATATACATAAATATATAGACACATATCTAGAAGGGCATAAAAGAATTCTAAATTCAGAAAGAAATAAAGTAAAGGAATAGGAGGGGAGAAGAGAAGGGATAAAATTTTTAGAGAAAACCCTACTTCCATCATATCTGGATTAAAGAGAGAACAACATATACAAATATAAAGGAATGAAAGTCTTCTAAATCTATAAAGAAATAATAAGATGAGTGAATGGGGGAACAGAAGAGTGTGTTATTAATGGGTATGGGATAAAGAGGGAACAACATATCTATTTGGAAGACTTTAAAAGTTTTCTAAATTCAGATTAAAACAAGAAGGTAAGGGGAAAGAGTGAGGGTAGAGGGCAGAAAGATCGTTGGAGGTGGACCGAGAGTAAATAATGAGAAAGCAAGACAGTGGGTAGAAGTAAAGTAGAAGACTCAGAAGGGATAGGAAATGAGAGATACACACAAACATAAACATTAGGAATGGAATTTATTAGGTTAAAAAAGCAGAGGTAATAATCATCTCAGAAAAATTTAAACTAATTTTAATAAAGAGAAAATAGTGAAATTATATGTATGCCATATTGGATTAATATTGTTTAAGACTTTGAAATAACTAATGAATGTAAGGTTGGAATATTGCTGTGCTATATGAAATGGTGTTTGTGGATTTAGAAAAATA
Source organism: Sarcophilus harrisii (assembly GCF_902635505.1). NCBI lineage: Eukaryota > Metazoa > Chordata > Mammalia > Dasyuromorphia > Dasyuridae > Sarcophilus > Sarcophilus harrisii. The sequence continues at coordinate 349,102,416 of NC_045427.1, read as the reverse complement.
TGGAAACAGACTTGTTAAGGAAGTTTATTCACCTTCAGAGAAACAGAGGACAAACAAGCATAGTACAGATTTAAATACATATATATGAATGTACATATGCATATGTATGCATGCATATCTCTCCTCTCTCTTTCCCCATATCTATATATCTAGATAAACGTGTATCTGTACACACACACACATTCACACACGCATATCTCCATGCTTAATTTAGTCTGCTTGAGGAATGGATGGAGGAAAGGGGTAAAAATAAAGTAAAAAAAAAAACACAACAGAAAACCAAAGAAATTCTACAGTGAAGCAAAGAAAAGATGAACAGTTCTGAATGCAATATGTAGTATTTATTATTTAGGCTTTCTTAAAATGGAAATTTATTGCTTTATATTTTGTATCCAAGGTATACATGGAATTTTTTCTACTTTGTATTTAAGTTGAAAAAATAAGATAAAATAATAAAAACAATATAGAACTCTTGCTTAGGTCTAATATGATGTACATATAAAGGGATCCAGATTACATGAAAGAATTTCAAGCTAACAATATAAATACTGGCCAAATGACAGGAACAAGATCAATAATATCATTGATATAAAGAATTCCCAGATGAGAATATTACCTCTTCCAAAAGAGGTCAATATTTCTCTGCATTTTAGTTTTTGAAAGAAGTCAAGAGTAGGGAGAATTTCTATGAAAAATAAATACAAAAGTGAGAGTTTTCTTTTGGGGAAAGGCAGAGAAGGAAAGGTCCTTAAAGGATATGGTAGTTCAGTTGAGAGTTGAAGGATGCTATGAGCCAAACAGGAAAATATATGACACAAGAGTAAGTGGACTTGGAAGAAGACTGATAGAGACTATTACACACTTTCTATTGATATAGTAGTGAATTTTGGACAGAACTAAGTTTTAGATAGATCTTACTGCGGAGAAATAAAACTACATGCTACACTGCTACTCTAACTTATAGTTTGTAGCTTCAAAGGACGAGAGGTTGACTTTGAATCAAACCTCAATGCTTTATTCCCTATCTAGGTGAGTTTCAATGCTTAGGATTGTTCTGTGAGTGATGAGAAATGGATCATCTGGGGATTTGGGGATTAGGAGTAGAGAAGGTGATACTCAATTTAGAGGGAACAACAATTTTAGCAACTATTTCTTCTTTATCAATGCATTGAGTTTTTCCATTCTGTATATCCAAAAATATTCTTCATTCAAGATCATGGACAAGTCATATGAACTTGCAGTGCTCAAGGGAATACTCTTCAATTATAAATTGCTATCTTACATTGACAGAAAGGGTTTTATCACCAGAGAATTCTTTATTTCAATAAAACCACAAATCTAGTACCATTCCTACTACTATCTCATACGACTTTTATGACCAAAAAATTTTGTGAACCATAAAACATTAAAGAAATATTAAAAACATATTATTAGCATTGTTTTTCAGCATTAACATTTATTAAAACTTCTACAGAAAAGATTTACTGATTGAGAAATTATATAACAAGGAGTTCTCTGGAGAGTGATCTTAATCCCCTGAAGGGATCATGGATTTTTAGACACTCAGATTTTGAAAGCATATATAAAAATAGCTTACAGGGAAAAGAACTTTTCTAAAGGTTCTGAAATATAATATTGAACTTTATTTCTTTAGCAGAATGAAAAACCTTAGCTTAGCAGTACAAATAGAAAAAATAACAAAGGAAATAGATGGAAATTTAGAAAGATGGACTTCCTCTATAGAACTCTCTAGCAGAAGTATTGAGGAGACCAAAACTACATGCATGGGATTTCTAACCATCTCAAAATTAATAAATCTTAAAAAATTTGTAGTCATACTAAGTACCAAAATCTGGTCAATAATGACACTTGAAAGAATCCTGAGAGAAAAAAAATTATGTAATCTTTTTCAAAGTAAAAGAATTCTCTCTTCTACCTTCCTAATTGACCCATATTTTGATCAACGGAACAAGTTACCCCAGGGATAACAGCGCAATCCTATTTGAGAGCCTATATTGAAAATTAGGGTTTACGACCTCGATGTTGGATCAGGACATCCAAATGGTGCAACCGCTATTAAAGGTTCGTTTATTCAACGAGATATCATTAGTATGCAGTTTAGGGGAGTTTGATCACTCGAATTCTATATCAGTGCAATGGAGAGGAGGAATGGTTTAGATTCTGAATTCTAAGGTTTCATCTAACTCTGTTTCTATAGGAAGAATGATGACTTGGGTACAAAATTTTAGTGAATGACTTTCAAGTATTGGCCAAGAAATAAGAAAGGATTTTTTTATTTAGCCAAGGAATTGTTATATCTCTAGCTCCACATGTAAGAAATCATCATAATGGTATATAGCTAATAGATATTAGATTTACAGAATAGGAGACTTGGATTCATCTTTGTCTCTGAAATTAAATTTGTAAAGCTAGGCCAATTATTGAAGATCTTCCTTCATTGATCAAACACAGATAATAAACCCTAGCTCAAAGTATTGTTATGGAGATTAAATGAGAAAATGTTAGTAAAATACTTTGGAAATTATATAAATGAAAATGTCATCCCTTTTCATCTGGGTTTTCCCTGTGGATTGCTGTTTCTATTGAGAGTACTGTAGGAACTAAGTGAATTATCTTGTGACTCAATTTTTGATCTAGTTTAGTTCTTTTTCTATTCAGTTACAGATCTACTCCAATTTCTGCTTTGTGAGAAAACTTTTTTCTATTATGGTAATTGTGAGAAAACTTTATTATAAGTTATGATGATCAGAAAAAAGTCAAATCCAAAGAATGATTCAAGGAGTTTACTTTCAATTATACATCTCAAACACCCATATGTCTTATCTGAAAATTGGCCCTGTAATAATCAATTATGTACTTGTTGCTTTGATTGAATATATACACTTTGGGCAAGGGAATGGGACATTTCTTACTCATTTCAGGGAATTACACGTGTTTGCTTTCCCTCTCCTAACTTAGAAAGCCCTTAATTTTTCCTGCAATGGGAAATCTTGAATCTTGGTTTATATCTTGTTGTTTTTGTTTAATGCATAAAAAACTCATCTTTAGCCTCATTCAGAAGCCAGTGCCAAGCTGATAAGACTCGATCCCAATTTTTTATGCACTTGGCATGCATAGCTTAATAAAATTATGTGCTCAGAAGCTCAAGCCTTTATGCCCCAATTATTTCAGATTTCATCCATCATACTTTCATTATCTTCTTCCTAAATCTCTTCCAAATCTCTTCCTAAACACTGACTGCTTCCCTACTACACAAAAACATATCCATGTTTGCAAAATCTCTTTTTTATGACTAACTCTGTAAATAGTCAGTCTACATGATTTGTAGTTCCTTTCCTCTCACTCTTTTCCTAATTCTCTGGCTTCCATACAATCTTTCCAAAAAGGTACTACCAATCTCTAAATTGCTAAATCTAATGATCTTCATTGCTAAATCAAATGAATGACATTTTTTTCCATTCTAATCCTTAATGACTTCTCCAAAGCCTTTGGCAGAGTTTTTCAAGTTTCCTTGGTTCTCCTTTTTCTCTAGACGATCCTCTTTTGATGTTCATGACACTAGTTAATGCTGGACTTCCTCATACATGAGTGACCATTCCTAATAAGTCCCTTTTTGTTGGTTCTTTATTAATGCCTGTTGATGATGAGTATATCTCAGTGTCTATTTTTGGTTCTCGCCTCTTCTCTACCAACCTATATAAAACCTGTTGCCATAGGCTATTGATTTTACCTTTGTAAAATCTCTTAAACGTAACTTTTTGTCTTGTTTTTGCAGTTAGTTGTGGTTAAGTGACTTGCCAAGGGTCACACAGCTTAACACACAGTGTTAAGTGTCTGAGGCCTAATTTGAACTTCTCTAGCCACTGCTCCACTGAGCTGCCTCTTAAATATATATTTTCTTGATTCTAACATCCTGGCACAAGCTTTTATAACTTCACTATTGTGATAGCCTTCTGGTAAGTCTTCCTGACAAATGTCCCTCATCATCATCATCACAATCAATATTAGGAGAATAGTATTTATATAACATCTACTATATCAGAAGGGATTTATAAATATTTGATTATTTGATGCTCACAGCAACCTTTCAAGGAAGTTGCTATTATTCCTAATTTACAAATGAAAAAAAAAAGATATAGTTAAAGTGACTTGCTTAGGGTCACACAGCTAGTAAGTGATAGCAGATTTGAACTCAGTTATTCCAGAATTCAGGTCTAACCTGTCTCCTCTATCAGATGCTCTGCAATCCAATATATCATCCACTTAGTTAATAAAAGGATGTTCCTAACATATCACTCTCTAATCTATTAATTAAACATTAGTGGGACCCTATCATATCTTGGATCAAATTTTAAATGCACAATTTAATTTTTAGGGCTCTATCATAACCTGTATCCTAAATACTTTTCTAGGCTTTGTACATTTTATTCCCCTCCATGTTTTCTGTAATCCAGTGACAATGACTGCAATTTGATTTCTCATAGGAAACTCTTCCTGTCCTTATTTTCAGTATTTTTATTGGCTTCCTCTTCATTCTCACCTCATGGTCTCCTTCATTTCTTTCAAGGTATAGCTAGAATCCTTTTTCTTTTTCTTATGCTTCTAATGCTAGTACCTTTCCTCCACTGATTATTTTCAATTAACCTTGGCTATTGATGCTTCTACATAGTTTTGTTTGTATATTTCCTTCCTCTTTATACTGTGAAATTAAAAACAGTGTTATATTCCATTTTTGCAACTCTGACACTTAGAACATTACCTAGTATGTAGCAAGAGCTTACTAAAGGTTTATCCACTTGCTTTTTATTATTGCAACCTGAACACAATATTAGGAAGAAAGAAAGAAAACAAAGGGGGGTGGCTAAGTGCTTTCAATGAAAAACTCCATAGAAAATTAAGATTCAAAGAGGGTAAATTGTTCACATTTTGGTTGTGAGGATATTCATCTGAGTACTCTTGGAAGTAGAATAAAACAAAAGCACTTTCAATTTCAGTAAAAAGTAGGAAGTATATGTGCTCCAGAAAGTAGATTTTGTAGGGAGTAAATGGGAAATTCATTTCACAATGGATTTCAAACCTATCCTTATGAAGTATATAGTTTCCAAGTGCCCAGTTCTAAGTGTGATGTATGTACAGATAAGGAAGAGAAAGATATTTTGGAGACAATTTATAGTAAAGTTTTCCATTCTTTTGTCCTGCAGGCAGCGTAATTAGCTATGCTCTCTGTCTACCATACCCACTCCCGTTAAATCTTCTTCTCTGGTAGAAAATATTCTTTTGGGGATGTTGAATGATCTTTGGGGAGAAACATATATAATTACTTTAAGATGTCAAAGTAACATTAGAAATTTAAATCTATATCCTAAAGCTGCATTTTGAAATAGTTTCAGAAAGCTGATCTTATAAAGGATTATTTAAAGAAATCAGGATATTATTGCCATTTGGGTATGTTCCAGTTCATGGGCAAACAGAACATATATTATGAACAAATTTCTGAACAAATTTTTTGTAACTGTTTTTCATTTATATAAGTATGAAAATAATTTTCCTATCAGGAAAATTAATTCATTGCTATATAGATTATATTACATAATTGAATGGTGACTATTAATCACATTGTGATAGAAGAACAGGGTAGGGGAGGAGAACTGGGGCATCTAATATTGGAGATCTTAGAACCTAAAAAAATCCTTGGAAAGTACTGTTCCATGGTTTTTTCATCACTTAATACTTTGAATAACTTTGGTGTACGTGCTACAATTTTTCAATAGTGCATTCAGGCCTTGATATCCAGAATAAGTTTTGTTCCTTTCCAACTACGTTTGGGAAACATCCAATATTATGGTTGACTTTCTTTAGATCTCAACAATGCATAGGAACCAATCAGAATAAATGCTGTCCACATGTTCCCTAAAGATGGCTGATCTTCTTTTATTGTTAAATATGGCTAATATAACTGGAGCTAGATGGGATATCAGAGGTTCAAGTACTTCAATGTTCTGAAGAAGAAACAAGTAAGGGAGAATCTCCTTGATGATAATTTTGACAATATTTTTGCCATGCAATTCATTTTTGGTCATGTTTATGCAAAGTATACTTCTTTTCATTGCCTTTTGGATAATATGCAATTGAGTCTTTAAGAGAGAATGTTAGTAGTTCAAATTCAATCCACGTAACAACTTCAATGATTGACTGTTTATACTAATTTGACTTAGCCTATATCTTTGTCATTCCAAATTTACAGGTGAGGAAACTAAGGCACTGAGAGATTAATATACTAAGACATGATTACAAAACTAAAAAATGAATGAGGTAGGATTCCAGAAGAAACAATATTCTTTAAGGGGAAAAAAAATTACATGAAGGATTGAAACGATTGTAATGGACTATTACTGTGGTATTACAAATGACAAGCAGGATGATTTCAGATATATCTGAAAGTGATGCAAAATAAAATTAGCAAAAGCAGGAAAACATTGTACATAGTAAGAGCAATATTGTATGATGATCAAGTGTATAAGAGTTAGTCATTCTTAACAATGCAATGATCCAAAACAACTCCAAAGGATTCATGATGAAAAATATTATCCACCTCCAGAAAAAAAATTGGTAGAGTCTGAATGCATATGCAGATTGAAATATATTATTTTTCACTTTATTTTTTCACAACATGACTAATACAGGAATATGTTTTTCATATTTGAAAAAACAAATAACCAATTGATGTATTAAAAATATAAAATATATCCAATGTGAAAACTTTAACAAATTATTTAAATAGTGATGTCTTCTCATATCTCTTCATTCAAGTCATGATTGTTTTTTATAATATTGTTACATTGATTTGTGTTTGGAGTGTAGTTGTTCTAGTTTCATTGTTATACTCACTATTCAACTTTCTCCCCCTGGCTTTGCTTACGTTACTCTGCATAAGTTCATATAAATATTTACACAAAATTTTATATTTATCATATATCTCACAGGACAGTAATATTACATTATATTCCCATAATACAAGTTGTTTATCCATACCCCAATTAAAAAGCATCTACTATATTTCTAATTCATTACTCTCACAAAAAGTGAAATTATAAATATATTGGGGACTTTAAGGATTTTCTTATTATTGATGGGTTCTTTGTGTTATAAGATGAGAAATGAAGTCTGGTTCCAGGCATGAGAATTTTATTCACTTTATTTGCATAATTCCAAATTGCTTTTTAAACTAGTTATGTAAATTTACAGTTGTACCCATAATGTATCAGGGTTCCTATAACTCTACAATCCCTCCAACATCGGCACTTACTTGAGAATACTTGTTATGTTTTGATGATCTTAAAGGAATAAAAGAAATGGAAGGGACCTGAAATATAGGGGGGAAAGAGAGGAAAGAAGAAGAGGAAGAATGGAGAAAATTATTTCTAACAAGCATACAATAAAAATGTAGGTGGAGCAGATAACACTAAAATCTGAGTTTTATTGCAACAAATGAAAGGAATGGCCAATATGTAAAAACACTATTAGGGCAGAAGTACATTATAGTCAAGGAAATAGAAGGGAAAGGGGGTAGATAAGAGGGAGAGAGGATTCATTGTTCAGCAAAAAAAAAAAAAAAAAAATCAACAAGAAAGAATCAATCATACAGAATAATTTAAAAGCAAAGAAAGGATAAAAAATTGTCATTGGGTTTTAGGACAAAGAGAAAAATAAGTGAATCAGAGAAGCAGAAGCAGATTGAATAAACCGAGAGCATTAAATTCTTAACACAATCAACTCTCATTACCATCTTCTTTAAAGAGCAGGGAAGTCAGGAGCATTGATCAACACAATAAACAATTATGATTATAGAGGTCTCATGATGAAGCATATCATTTAACTCTTAACAGTGTTGATGAATTCAGAGTGAAGATTGATATGTTTTTAAACATATATACATATATATATATACACATGTGTGAATATATTTAGATATGGCTAATAGAGGTCATCATTATTAATATCATTACTATTAACGATTATTATTAATATTATTAATATTTTTGCTAAACTGTATAACCATCAAGGATTATATTTTTCTTCATTTTGCAAGGGGATATGTAGTGGGGAGGATGAAAGATGACATAATTATTAAACAAAACATTTTAGTTAAATAAAAGACAACATAAATGAATGCAGCTATGTTTCAAAAGAAGACATTTAACTAAAAAAATCTCTGAATTAAATTTTTTTAAAAATAAGATCTCATTTTACTGTTTTAGGTGCTGATTTAATATCTCAATTAAAGAGAAAATATCATTATTATTATTGAGTTAAATTGGAAACTAATGGGGTGCTGATCAATGACTGAACAAATGATGGTTTATACATATAATGGAACATCATTACACCATGGAAAATGAAAAAGGAGATAATAACAGAAAAAACCTGGGAAGAATTATAAGAAGTAACAGAGTAAAGTGGGCAGACCCTAGAGAACAATTGATATAATAACAATATTTTAAAGATAAAAACTTTAAAAGATTGAAGAATTCTGATTAATGCAAAAACCACCATGATTTCAGAAACTAAGTGATACTACTGCTACACATGACCTCATTAAAGAGATAATAAACTCAAGACGCAGAATGTGGCATAAATTTTATAGTGATTAGTGTGGGAATTTGTTTTCCATGATTATAAATATTTCTTTTTCATTTTTTCTACTTTCTTATGGACAGAAATTTTTTATTTCTCCTAAGGAGAAATAAAAGCTTGTTAACAATTTATATTATTTGTTTAAAAGAGTTTGCATATTTGAAAAATTGAGAGCCACTATGTGAATCTAATATTTTCATTTTGGAGTTGTAATTACAAGGAAGGTAAAAAGAATATCTACCATAATAGGATTTCAAGTTCAACTGGACATTAAGATGTTATTTAAACAATTACATTTTATAAATTGAGGCCTAAAGAGGATAGATGTCTTGTCTAAGAGGCACTGTGGAAGCATAGTAAGGTCTTTTTAAGGTCCCCAATTAAGAAATAAATATTTATAATAAAGTGCTTCCCAGATTTATTTGTAAGAAGCATACCATGTTAATACATAGTCAAACTGATAGGAGAACAACACTCACTACTAAACTTCTTTTCCTCCTTTTCAAAAGCAAAATGATTTGCTAGAAACTAGAATGTTCTTTTCCTCATGATTTTAAAAAACTTGACTTAAAAAGAATAGATCGTTGGTAAGTGAAAAAAGGAATACTAATATAAATGTAGTTGTAAAAAATACATACATTTAAAAAAATAAAAAGGCTACATGATGTGCATTAAAGATGTGGAAAAGATAAGAAAGGAATACCTTAATCTGTTTAAGATAACTGACTATTGATTGAATTGAATAGTGTATGAAATGATTCTCTTAGACAAGAAAAGCAATCTTTTCAAATTATATTTGTCTAATTTTCTGAATAAATACCATTAAATGAACTTCAATCATACTTTCATAACTTTATTCTATTAGACAGAGAAACTTTGATAAGAAATACTATAAATTATAACAACAAAATAGCTTGTTGGAGAACAATTTTCAAAAAGACAGGAGATTTTGGCTTTTTCTCTCACTAATCAAAATAATATATTCAATAGCATGATTCAAATAATAAGGTTGTTTCTGACTATTTTATGACTCTAACACAGAGGACATTTATTATTGTTTTTTGACTGGAGTAATGTTGGGGCTGTGTTCTAGTATCTCCTATATCCCATTATGCTGAGGCATTATGATGACATACAATTGATGCTACCCACATGCAAAGAAGGAAATTACTATTCATAACATATGACCTCTTCTACACTGCCTCTAATCCAACTTGCTTTACTTTAAAACTGGATTTCTGGTAAAAATCCAGATAGCATTTAATTAAAATAGACAAAATGATAATCATCTGCAAAGATGGCAGAAACTCAGAATAAAAGCTGTGCATTCTGTCAGAGATGGAAACTTGACCCCTGGGATGCTGCTGGCGGTTTCTGACTTTGAACATCTCCATATGGTCTGCTGGTTATCACTCCAACCTGGAGTCAAGTTTTTGCCAAAATGTGCTGGCAGAAAAAACAGTCATTGGCAGCTGGAGGCGAAATGACTTCACTTCATGACATTCTCACAGTGTTATCTATCATCATAAAGAGAAGTTATTACTGAACATTATATAATTCCTGATAAACAAATCACTTTATGTGAACTTTAACCTATAATCTATAATTTTGTTCTGCGATATAGTTAAGCACTTTCTTTGTTAAGAAATATTATAAAAGTGCCCATCTGAGTGTAATTTATAGACATCCTAAGACTAGAAGTGATAAAATCCAAATAATCAGAGGTTCTAATCAAAAGTATTTTAAAGATTGCATTTGTTTTAAGTAGAATTTGAGGGATGGGAAGAAATTAAATGGGTTAAGGGTAGTAAAGACAAGAATGTATATAATTATGAAGAAGGTTTTGGGAAGGAAAAAAGATATAAGAAGTTACAAAAGGCAAGTTTGATCCTCATTAGTCCAGTTCTCTTTACAAGTCCACTTAGAACAGGGGACAAGCAGTCTAGAAAAGGATAAAAAACACATCATGTTTAAAATACAAAAGCTTGAAAGTGGTGAAAATCCGTCCACTTTGAAAACAAGAGTGCCCTCATCTGAAACAGAGTGGAAAAGGTTTAAATAATCATTATAGTTCTTTATACTGATAATTTTTGCTGACTATTATTCTGAGACTAGAGAACATGGAAGTTAACAGGTTTTGAATCATTTATTTTGGTGATAAGGACTGGAAGGGCTAGAATATATTCATACAAGACCTGGCTGTATGGATTTTCCTAAAGTAATTGAGGAAACCTTAAAAAGGTTTGAAGCCTAGAAATTAGAGATTGTGAATGTTAAAATTGGTCCATCTGGATGTATTTAATAAAACTATTTTATTAAGAAATGCCCAGAACCGCAATGGAATGTCCTCTTATATACTTGAAATGATGTCTTAGCATGGTGACAAAGTCCAGCAACAAACAAAGAAACAAATAAAAAAATACAAACGGAACTCTTTCTTGGGATGATATAGATTTATATATTTAGAACTAGAAAGGACTTTACAAAACTACCAAGTTTAATCCCTTCGTTTTACAGATGAGGAACATTTTTATTCAGGCACTACTATGTGGCAGATTCTCTGGGAAAGCAAAAGACAGATGGTAGTCACAATGAAATTCAGGAGACATTTTGCAAACAGTTATGAACAAATAAGTCATTGGTATTAAAAAATGAAATAATCAAAAGGAAGAAGACACTAGTATTAAGGAAGATTGATAAAGTGTTCTTGTAGAAAGTAAAATTTTGGTTGTAACTTAAAGAAAGCTGAGAGAAAGACAGGAAGTAGAGATAAACATGGGGGAAACCAAAGAAAATGCCAAGATTCAAGTTATAGAGTGTTATATGAAAGCTGAAAACATATCTGTTTGGAGTAGCAGATCACTATGACATCTAAACAGAGGATGGATTAGAAAAGGAAGATAATTAAAGCAGATAAACTAGCCAGCAGGCTATTGCAATAGTCTAGGTGTAAAGTGATGTGGGCCAACAGTAGGATAGTAGGAATGACAGAGGGAAGAGACTATATAAGAGATATTATTAAGATAGAATTGATAGTATACAACAACAAATTGTATATGAATAGATGAGAGAAAATGAGGTGTTGAGAATGGTGTAATGTTCTGGTTAGCTTTCTGGCGGGCTTAGGACCAGCCTTTGTTTCAGCAGAATAATCACCACAAAAATAGCCAGGGATAAAGTCCAAAAGTCTTTCATGTCTCCTTCACAGTCTCTCCACTTCACCTGTTGCCTGGCTAGCTTTCCTAGGCCCTCCAGACAGACCTTGGTCTCTATGAAGGAAATGCAGGAGAGCCACCATGATGGAATGTCTCTCTCTTGAAATCTCTCTGAGACCGAGAGCTTGAGCTCTGGCCTCCAGTACTCTGTCTTCTCTGTCTGTCTCTGGCTGAGTTTGCCCCAGTTTATATGCTCTATTACAATTGCATCATTACAGTATACTGAGTATAAATCAATCATTATATCATTAGGGCAATCATACTGAACTAGAGAAATCATATGCTAAACTAGATAACCATTGTATTATTAATTCCACTGAGTTAACACCTTGTTTAAATCAATCATACTGAGCATTAAGTATATTTCTCCAAAGTTCCTGCCCTTTACAAATCGGCACCTAGATTAAGAGGTTAGGTGTCTGGGAGGATGATGATAATCTTGGCAGTAAAATGGGAGTTTGGAAGACTAATGTGTTTTGGGGGAAAAATATTGAGTTCAGTTTTGAGAATGTTAAGATAAGCTATTTATGGGATGGCCAGTTAGAGATGTCTAATAGTCAACAGAAAATATAGGGGAGTTTAGGGAAGGCTAGCAGCCCCGATGTGGAGGGCTTGTCAAGCCCATTTAAGGGTCTGCTCAACCACCCTTGGTCACTCAACTCTCACCTATGACTCCAAGAAGCTGTAGCATGCACAAGAGCAACACCTTTGTAAAACCATCTCAGCAGATGGGCTAAAACAGGTTGAAAATAACTTCAAATCCACTGGTGAGTTAGGGGCACACTTACCTCAAGCATATGAAGACTTCCCTTGGTATAATGTGCAGATGAAGGCAAATTTCTTCTAATGGTCATGAAATGTTTTGAACATCAAAGTCACCAAGGTCATCTACTACATCCCAGGCCATTGCCAGTTATGTTGATTTTTGTTTTGCCACTGGACTTTAATGTAAAGGGAGAGAGGCAGAAGACTTTGTGTAATTCTGCCTAATTCAATCTAAATCCACAAGTCAAGAGTGATATAATTGATCCTTTTCAAAAACAAAGAACAAATAACAGCAGCAGTAATAACAGCAATAAAGAGATGGAAGTACACAAGTCAGCAGAGTATAAGCATATCTGAGATAAGTGATCTGAGAATCAGAAGAATAGATATGATAGTTAAGTCTATGGAATTTTTGAGATCACCAATTGAAATACTATTAATAGAAAAGAATAGGCAAAGGTCGATAAGAGAGTAGATAGAAGATGGAGGAAATATCATAGTGAGCCAGTTATCAGGTATGACTGGGATAAAGAGACTGAAAACAAAATTCAGATAAATAGGGGAAATGGGAAAGAATACAAAGTCATAAGTTTCTAGAAAGCAGATGAGAGATTAAGGTAAAGAAGGTAATTAACACATATCAGATGTTGCAGAAAGATCAAGAAGGTGATGACTGAAGAAAGACCATAAGATTCAGAAAATAAGAGATGTAAGAAATATCTGGAAAGAGATGTTTCAGGTTAAATGATGAAGTTGTAAATCAGAGTGTAATGAGTTAAGAACAGAGTGACTGGACAGGAATGGAAAAATCAATTGGAAATGGCCAGCACAATGAGTTTATGCAAAAAAAAGAAGGAAGGTGTAACTAGTAGGGGGAAGATTGACCATTGAGGATTTTTTTTGAGGAGAATGGAAATAATCCAAAACTGAAGTTTATCAGGAAAATACTAACAATACACTGTTGCTGCTGATAGTGATGATAATAGCTAATATTTATATAATGCTTACTATATGGCATGTACTGTAGTAAGAGTTTTATAGTTATTATTATCTTATTTGAACATACTAAAAACCATTTCAGGTAGGTGATATAATTCCAATTTCTAAAATGTGAATATTGAGGCAAAGACTATAATGATGTGTCAAGGGTCATACAAATATTAGGGGTCTGTTAGCAGAATTGAACTTAGATCTTCCTGATTACTGTGACCACTAGCTGACTCCTATACTCTTAGTATAAAGGTGAAATGATTCACTAAGAGATCACAGTAGAAAAGGGAAGAAAAGTTGATACACGCAGAGAAAAAAGATGACGTATCCAGGGACATACACTTATTAATTATGCAAGGCAAGCTTTAAATCTAAGTCTTCTTTATCCAAGTCCAGTTGAATGAAATTGGGTTCTGGTAAAAATAAATGGAAGATGACACTGTTTTTGAAACTTATTGCCTAAGATAGTTTCCAAAAACACTTAAAAATTAAGTCAGTAGTGAATGCATACATGAAGCCCCAGAAATCAACCTGCATTTTTTGGCTCTTTAAATGATTTCAGCACAAAACATTTCTCCTTAGAAATATTTTGATAAAAATACAGCTGACAAACATATACACTGGAAATAATGATAACAGGAACTAATTATTAGAGTTATTATGAGGATCAAATGAGATAATATTTTAAATGTTTTTAATACAGTGACTTGAAAAAATAGAAGGTACAATATAGATGCCAACTAGGGATTTTAATTTTGTTTATATAATGAAAGCAGATACTTCTTTAGGCAGACCTTCAGGATAGACAGAACTTGAAAGCTTGATCATAAGAGATTAGAAAGAATTCATCTCTCTCTCATAAAGTTCAAGCTCATTCTATAGATGAGGAAAAAGGGGGCAAGAGAAAAAGATGAAATGTGTCTATAGTCATAAAGAAAGTTAAAAGCATAGGAAAAATAACAACTCTGATATACTGAATAATGGTCCAGTCCTGATGAGAAATAGGATTGGGTATTAGTGAAGATGAGACTCAACTGTTTTCAATCAGTTTACCCTATTTCTTCCTTCTATAGATTCCAAATGAGAAAGTCATTCTATGTCTTTGAACCTCTGTTTCTTTACCTGTTCAAATGAATAAAGTACAATACTATTAGATCAAAACTGCACCACAAAGTTAACATGAACAATGTGATTTATAAACATACATATGATTATGAGTAATCATTAGAATTATTATTTAGTCACTGCACCTCTAGGATTACTGTCATTCATTATTTGGACATAAGATTATAGATATTCATATAACTAGAGCTAAAAAGAATGAAAAAAAAACAATTATTTTCTTTCCTTGATGATATTTTCGTTCTTTAAAACTAGGGGACCAAGATAGATATTTTCTTATTAGGCTCAGATTCTTATTAAGAAAAGGGAAATAATTCTGGCTGGGAAAATGTCAGAAATCTAGGATCAAAGTGAATAATTCACTGTAGAATGTGTAAAAGAAGAAGAGAGTGCAGATAGGAATAATTCACTATAGGTTATATATCTGAACAGAAGAGGATTTATGAATTTTAAATTTCTTATTAGTATCTTATGTTGTTAAGATTACCTTGATATCCATAGAAACCCCTTTGCTTTCAACCACACAGTGAACCACTGATTTTAACAAAAAATTATAAAGGAAAAGAAAAAGAGCAGCTGTATAAAAAGTAATCAAAACCTTAACTGAATCTGAATATAGATACAATATTCTACATCCCTGACCCTATCTCAATAAGGAAGTGAACAACAGAACAAACAAGATAAGTATGATTCAATGGATTAAAATTCTATAAAGGAAGTCGGTCTAAGAAAAATAGAAAGTCAGTATAAATGAAATTCTAAAGTCATAAAAATTATAATATAATAACTATAAATTTGTTAAATTTTCAGATGAAATAAAATCAGAAGAAAGCTAACATAATGGAATACAGTAAGGTTCCCCAAAAGTAGAGCAGTGGTGTCAAATTCAAGTAGAAATAGAGGATACTAAAAACAACTATGCTTGACTTAGATAACCATATATCAATATAATCAATATATTATTTTATTTTTATTTATTTTGTAAAATATTTTCTAATTACATTTTAAAGTAATTTTGCCATTTGAGAATGTTATGGAACCCATGGGACAGGAGTCATGCAGTTGACAGTTTAGGGGTACAGCACTGTGGTGAATTTAATAATATTAAATTCAATAATGATAAATATGTTACATGTAATTTATAAGAAAATTGACTTTATAAATATAAAATGAGGGAAGCACAATTAGAAGGCAGTTATTCTGAAGACAAAATAAAGCTATGATTTTTTTATGACAATTATGTTCTCTATGAGTTACCACTGTGATATGATGACCAAAAAGCTAACATGGTCTTGGATTGCATTAAGGGAAACATAACTTCCTGGAATAAAGAGGTCCCAGGATACCCTGATAGTTGGTACAGTGGATAAAGTACTGGATCTGGAGTCAAGAAGACTCCTCCTCTTCCTGAGTTCAAATGACTCCTTAGCTGTGTTACCTTGGGCAAGTCATTTAACCCTCTTGCCTCATTTTTCTCATCTGTAAAATAATTGGAGAAGGAAATGGCAAACATTCCATCAACTTTGTCAAGAAAATCCCCAAAAGGGTCATGAAAAGTTGGAGAGGACTATACATCAACAAATATTAAAGCCCAGACTTATTAAATGTCCTTTGACTTGTTTAGTATAAGGTGCTACAGCATGACCTTGATGAGCTGGAGAATGTGCAGGAAAGGCCAACATCATCTCATGAAGAATTAGAGGCTCTGAATGTGTGATAAATGAAGACTTGAAGGATCTAGGTCTATTTAAATCAGAGAAGAGAAGACTCACAATGGAAATAAATGTGGAGGAGAGATAAGTCCTATTCACAAAAAAATCCAGAATATATAGATGAAAGCAGCTCAACAATTTGAACCAACATATTTGGAGTTGGTTTAGAAAATACTCTAGAAATTAGGGTAAAAAAAAATTGGTGCAAATTCCTAAAAAGGTAGTGATTTACCCTCCTTAGATATCTTCAAGTAGATGCTAGATGATTAAGTCAGAGTCATTTTTTTTTCACCTGGATGATTTTTTTTTTAAATAACTTTTTATTAACAGAACCCATGCCAGGGTAATTTTTTACAGCATTATCACTTGCACTCACTTACGTTCCGATTTTTCCCCTCCCTCTCTCCATCCTCTCCCCCAGATGGAAAGCAGTCCTATACATGTTAAATAGGTTACAATAGATCTTGGATACAATATATGTGTGCAGAACTGAACAGTTCTCTTGTTGCTCAGGGAGAATAGGATTTAGAAGGTATAAATAACCCGGGAAGAAGAACAAAAATGCAAGCACTTTACATTCATTTCCTAGTGTTCTTTCTTTGGGTGTAGCTGCTTCTGTCCATCCTTGATCAATTGAAACAAAGTTAGATCTTCTCTTTCTTGAAGAAATCCACTTCCATCAGAATACATCCTCATACAGTATCGTTGTTGAGGTATATAATGATCTCCTGGTTCTGCTTATTTCACTCAGCATCAGTTCATGTAAGTCTCGCCAATCCTCTCCGTATTCGTCCTGCTGGTCATTTCTTACAGAACAACAATATTCCATAACATTCATATACCACAATTTACTCAAACATTCTCCAATTGATGGGCATCCATTCAGTTTCCAGTTTCTAGCCATTACAAACAGGGCTGCCACAAACATTCGTGCACATACGCCTTTCCCTTTAGTATCTCTTTGGGGTATAAGCCCAGTACAAACACTGCTGGATCAAAGGGTATGCACAGTTTGATAACTTTTTGGGCATAGTTCCAAATTGCTCTCCAGAATGGCTGGATGTGTTCACAATTCCACCAACAATGTATCAGTGTCCCTGTTTTCCCACATCCCCTCCAACATTCCGCATTATCTTTCCCTGTCATTCTGGCCAATCTGACAGGTGTGTAGTGGTATCTCAGAGTTGTCTTAGTTTGCATTTCTCTGATCAATAGTGATTTGGAACACTCTTTTATATGAGTGGTAATAGTTTCAATTTCATCATCTGAAAATTGTCTGTTCATATCTTTTGACCATTTATCAATTGGAGAATGGCTTGATTTCTTATATATTAGAGTCAATTCTCTCCATATTTTGGAAATGAGTTCTTTATCAGAACCTTTGACTGTAAAAATGTTTTCCCAGTTTATTGTTTCCCTTCTAATCTTGCCTGCATTAGTTTTGTTTGTACAAAAACTTTTTAATTTGATATAATCAAAATTTTCTATTTTGTAGTCAATAATGATCTCTAGTTCTTCTTTGGTCAATAATTCCTTCCTCTTCCACAGGTCTGAGAGGTAAACTATCCTATGCTCTTCCAATTTATTTATGATTTCATTCTTTATGCCTAGATCATGAACCCATTTTGACCTTATCTTGGTGTACAGTGTTAAGTGTGGGTCAATGCCTAGTTTCTGCCATACTAATTTCCAATTTTCCCAGCAATTTTTGTCAAATAATGCATTCTTATCCCAAAAGCTGGAGTCTTTGGGTTTGTCAAACACTAGATTATTAAAGTTATTGGCTGTTTTGTCCTTTGAATCTAATCTATTCCATTGATCAACAAGTCTATTTCTTAGCCAATACCAGATGGTTTATAATTTTAGATCTGGTACAGCTAGGCCACCTTCATTTGATTTTTTTTTTCATTAATTCCCTTGAAATTCTTGATTTTTTGTTTTTCCATATGAACTTTGTTATTATTTTTTCTAGGTTTTCAAAATAGTTTTTGGGAAGTCTGATTGTTATAGCGCTAAATAAATAGATTAGTTTAGGTAGTACTGTCATCTTTATTTTATTTGCTCGTCGGATGATTTAAAAAAAAAAAAAGCTTTTTATTTCCGAAACTCATACATAGATAGTTCTCAACATACTGCCAGGAAACTCTGTGCTTCAAATTCTTTTTTCCCTCCCCTCTCTCCCAGACAGTAAGCAATATAACATAAACCAACATGTGCTCTTCTACACATACTTTTGCAATCATCATGCTACACAAGAAAAATTAGATCAAAAAGGAAAAATAAATGAGAAAAAATGCAAGCAAGGAGCAACAAAAAAGTGAAATTACTATGTTGTGACCCACATTTAGTATCCAGAGTCCTCTCTCTGTGGGTGCAGATGGATCTCACCATCACAAAACCATTGGAACTGGTCTGAATCACCTCACTATTAAAAAAATCAGAATTGATCATTGTATAATCTTCTTGTTGCTGTGTACAATGTTCATTTGATTCTGCTCACTTCACTGGGCATCATTTCATGTAAGTCTCTCCAGGTCTTTCTCAAGTTATCCTGTTCATCATTTCTTATAGAAAAATAATATTGCATAACATTCATATACCATAATTTATACAGCCATTCTCCAATAGATCCACTCAGTTTCCAGGGCCTTGCCATGGCATCTACAAATATTTTTGCACGTGTGGGTCCTTTCCCCTTTTTTATGATCTCTTGGGGATACCAACCCAGTAGAGATACTTCTGGATCAAAGAGTAAGCATAGTTTGATAGCTATTTGGCCATAGTTACATATTGCTCTACAGAATGGTGGGATCAGTTCACAACTCCACCAACAATATATTAGTGCCCCAGTTTTCCCACATTCCTTCCAACATTCATCATTATCTTTTCTGGTCATTTTAGCCAATGTGAGAAGTGTGTGGTGTAACTTCAGAATTGTGTTAATTTGTATTTCTCTGATCAATAGTGTTCCAGAGCATTTTTTATATGATAAAATGGTTTTAATTTCTTCATCTGAAAATTGTCTGTTCATAATTTTTGACCAATTATCAATTGGAGAATGGCTTGTATTCTTATGATTTTGACTCAGTTCACTATATTTTAGAAATTAAGCCTTTATCATAACCCTTGGATATAAAATTTCCCCCCCAATTTACTGCTTCCCTACTAATTTTGTCTGTATTAGTTTTGTTTGCACAAATTTTTTAAACTTAATATAATCAAAATTATCCATTTTGCATTCTCATAAGGTACTCTAGTTCATCATTTGGACACAGATTCCTTCCTTCTCCACAGATCTAAGAAGTAGACTATTCTTTGTTCTTCTAATTGGCTTATAGTATTACTCTTTATGTTTAAATCATGAACCTATTTTTGACCTTTTCTTGGTATAGGGTGTAAGGTGTCTAGTTTCTGCCATACTAATTTTGAATTCTCCCAACAATTTTTGTCAAATAATGAGTTCTTGTGCCAGAAGCTGGGGTCTTTGGATTTATCAAACACTAGATTACTATAGTCATTGAATATTGTATCTTGTGAACCTAATCTATCCTATTGATTGCTTACTCTATATTTTAGTACCCAATGATTTTAATGACCACTGCTTTAAAATATAGGGTTTTTTTATTATAACTTTTTATTTACAAGTTATATGCATGGATAATTTTAAAGCATTGACAATTGCCAAACCTTTTGTTCCAAATTTTCCCCTCCTTCCTCCCATCCCCTCCCCCTGATTGGCAGGTTGATCAATACATGGTAAGTATGTTAAATTATAAATTAAATACAATGTAAGCATACATGTCCTAACAATTATTTTATTGTACAAAACGAATCAGAGTTTGAAATAGTGTACTATTATAGCCTGTGAAGGAAATCAAAAATGCAGGCCAACAAAAATAGAGGGATTGGGAATTCTATGTAATGGTTCATAGTCATCTCCCAGAGTTCTTTCGCTGGATGTAGCTGGTTCAGTTCATTACTGTTCTATTGGAACTGATTTGGTTCATCTCATTGTTGAAGAGGGTCACATCCATCAGAATTGATTATCATATAGTATTGTTGTTGAAGTATATAATATCTTCTGGTCCTGCTCATTTCACTCAGCATCAGTTCATGTAACTCTCTCCAGGTCTTTCTGAAATCATCCTGTTGGTCATTTCTTACCGAAAAATAATATTCCATAATATTCATATACCACAATTTATTCAGCCATTCTCCAATTCACGGCCATCCATTTGGTTTCCAGTTTCTAGTCACTACAAAGAGGGCTGCCACAAACATTTTTTGCACATGTGGGATCCTTTCCCTACTTTAAGATCTCTTTGGGATATAAGCCCAATAGAAACACTGCTGGATCAAAGGGTATGCACAGTTTGATAACTTTTTGAGCATAGTTCCAAATTGCTCTGCAGAATGGTTGGATGTATTTCACCAACAATGTTTATGATATAGTTTTAGGTCTAGTATAGTTAGGGCACCTTAATTTGCTTTTTTTATTAATTCTCTTGAAATTTTTGACATTTTATTCTTCCAAATGAACTTCACCATTATTTTTTTCTAGCTCTGTAAAATAATTTCTTGGCAGTTTGATTGGTATGTCATTGAATAAGTAGATTAATTTGAGTAGATACATTCTACCTAACCATGAACACATGATATTCTTTCAGTTGATTAGAACGGATTTTATTTGTGTGGATATGTTTTATAAATGTGTTCATGTAGTTCCTGACTTTGCCTTGACAAGTAGAGACTCCCAAATGTTTTATATTATCTATGGTAATTTTAAATAGACTTTTTTTTTGTATCTCTTGCTGTTGGACTTGGTTGGTAACATATAGGAATACCGATGATTTATGTGGATTTATTTTGTATCCTGCAACTCTGCTGAAATTTCTAATAGTTTTTGACCTGATTTTCTGGAGTTCTTTAAAAATAAGCTATTTATCATAAGCTATCCAGTTAAATGAGCATTTTCTTTCAGGGAAGAAGATGTATATTCAATGATATAGGTGAATTTCACCTATCTCTAATGAAAAGATCAGAACTGAACAAAAAATTTGATTGCCAAACACTGAACTCAAAAGAAGAGGTATACTTAGAGATGTAAGTTTTTATTATGATAACATGAAAAAGAAACTAATGGAGGAAAGGGGATCATACTGGGAAAAAAGAGGAAAAAGGAGGTAAAACTACATCTCATGGAGAGGCAAAGAAAATCTATTATAACTGAGAGAAAGAAGGAAGGGGATGAGCATTGTGTGAATCTTTCTCTTTAGAGAGAATATCAGACATATTTGGTTTCACAGAGAAACTTGTCTCATCTTAGGGAAATAGAAAGGAAAAGGGGGAAAAGAAAGGGAAGACTAATAGAAGGGGAAAAAGAAGAATTAGGGGAAAGATGTAAACAAGGAGGAGGTTACTCTAAAAGGGGCAGACTGTTTGAGGGAGGTGGTCATCAAAAGCAAAACACTGGAGAGGAGGGAAGTGCAATAGGGAAGAGAAAAGCATAACAGGGTAAATAAGATGGCATAAAATACAAAATTAGCTATTTTAACTGTGAATATGAATGTGAAGTGTCTCCCATAAAATGGAAGCAGATAGCAGACTGGATTAAAAGCCAGAATCCTCCATTTTGTTGTTTATAAGAAACACATTTAAAGCATAGTGATACATACAGAATGAAGGTAAAGGGCTGGAACAGTTTATATTTTGCTTCAGGTGAAGGAAAAAAAAAGTAATCCTAATCTCAGATCAAGTAAAAGCAAAGATAGAGCTAATTAAAAGTTAAGGAAGGAAATTATATCTTACTAAAGAGTATCATAGATAATGAAGCAAGATCAATACTAAACATATATGCACCAAGTGGTATAGCATCCAAATTCCTACAGAAGTTAAAAGAGATGCAAGAAGAAATAAATAGCAAAACTATACTGGTGGGGGATCTTAACCTTGCTCTCTCAGAATTAGATAAATCAAACCACAAAATAAATGAGAAATAAATTAAGGAGGTAAACAAAATGTTAGAAAAGTTAGGTATGATAGATCTTTGGACAAAATTGAATGGTGACAGAAAGGAGTTTACTTTTTTCTCAGCAGTTCATGGAACTTATATAAAAACTGACCATGTGTTAGGGCACAAAACCCTGAAAATCAAATGCAGAAAGGCAGAAACAGTAAATGCATTTTTTTTATCATGATACAATAAAAATCACATGCAATATAAGGCCAGGAGAAAATAAACCAAAAAAGTAATTGGAAATTAAATAATCTCATTCTAAAGAATGAATGGGTGAAACAGCAAATCAAAACACAATAATTTCATCCAGGAGAACAACAATAATGAGACAACAATTTATGAGATGCAGCCAAAGCAGTAATAAGGGGAAATTTTATATTCCTAGATGCTTAGTTGCATAAAATAGAGAAAGAGAAAATCAATGAATTGGGCTTGGAACTAAAAAAGCCAGAAAAAGAACAAATTAAAAAACCCCAATCAAATACCAAAATTGCAAATCTAAAAATAAAAGGAGAGATTAATAAAAGTGAAAGTAAAAAAAAACCACTATTGAATTAATAAATAAAACTAAGAGTTGGTTTTATGAAAAACCCAACAAAATAAACTTTTAGTTAATTTACTTAAAAAAGAAAAGAAGAAAATCAAACTGTTAGTCTCAAAAATGAAAAGGAAGAACTTTCTACCAATGAAGAGGAAATTAGAGCAATAATTAGGTATTACTTTGCCCAAACTTATGCCAATATATATATATATATATATATATATATATATATATATATATATATGACAATTTAAGTGAAATGGAAGAATACCTACAAAAATATAGATTGCCCAGATTAACAAAAAGGAAATAAATTACTTAAATAGTCCCATTTTAGAAAAAAAAATAGAAAGAGCTATTAATCAATTCTCTAAGAAAAAATCCTCAGGACTAGATGGACTTACATTTAAAAAGCAATTAACTGCAATACTATCTAAACTATTTGAAAAAAATAGAGAATGAAGGACTCTTAGAAATTCCTCTTATGATACAGACATAGTATTGTTATCTAAACCAGGTAGGACAACAACAGAGAAAGAAAATCATAGCTCAATCTCCCAAGTGAATATTGATGCAAAAATTCTAAATAAAATATCAGCAAAGAGATTACAGATAATCATCCCCAGGATAATAAGCCATAACCAAGTAGGATTTATATTAGGAATGCAAGGTTGGTTCAGTATTAGGAAAACTATTAGCATAATTAACTATATCAATAACCAAATTAACAAAAACCATAGGATTATCTCAATAGATGCAAAAAAAGCATTTGATACAATCTGACACCATTCCTGTTAAAAACACTAGAGAGTATAGGAATAAATGGATTTTTCCTTAAAATAGTCAGTAGCATCTATTTAAAACAAGAAATAAGCATCATATGTAATGGGGATAAACTAGATAAACTAGAACCATTCCCAATAAGATCAAGGGTGAAATAAGGTTACCCACTCTCACCATTGCTATTCAATATTGTATTAGAAATAAACTGGGGAAACATTTTTATATTCAAAGGTTCTGATAAAGATCTCATTTTAAAAATATATAGAGAATTAACTCAAATTAAAAATTCAAGCCATTCTCTAATTCATAAATGGTCAAATGATATGAACATATTTTCAGATAACAAAATTGAAACTCTTTCTAATCATATGAAAAGATGCTCCATATCACTATTGATCAGAGAAATCAAATTAAGACAACTCTGAGATACCACTACATACCTCTCAGATTGGCTAAGATGATAGGATACAATAATGACAAATGTTGGAGGGGATGTGAAAACTGGGACACTCTTACATTATTGGTGGAACTGTGAACCGATCCAACCATTCTGGAAAGAAATTTGGAACTATGCCCAAAAAGTTATCAAACTGAGAAAACTCTAACTCAACAGTGTTTCTTCTGGGCTTATATCCCAAAGAGATCTTAAAGGAGGGAAAAGGACCCACATATACAAAAATGTTTCTGGCAGCCCTTTTTGTAGTGGCTTGGAAACTGAGTGGATGCCCATCAATTGGAGAATGGCTGAACAAATTATGGTATTATGTTATGGAATATTATTGTTCTATAAGAAATGGCCAGCAGGATGATTTCAGAGAGGCCTGCAGAGACTTACATGAATTGATGCTAACTGAAATGAGCAGAACCAGGATATCATTGTACATGGCAAAAAGAAGATTATACATCAATTCTGATGGACATAGTTCTCTTCAACAATGAGATGATTCAAACCAGTTCCAATTATTCAGTGATGAAAAGAGCCATATATACCCAGAGAGAGGACTGAGGGAATGGAATGTGGATCACAACATCACATTTTCACTCTTTCTGTTGATGTTTGCTTCCATTTTGTTTTCTTTCTCAGGTTTTTTTTTTCCTTCTTGATCTGATTTTTCTTTTGCAGGAAGAAATATGTATACATATATTGGATTTAATATACATTTTAACATATTTAACATATATTGGAGTATTTGCCACTTAGGGAGAGGGTTGAGGGGAAAGAGGAAAAAAAATTAGAACAGAAAGTTTTGTAAAGGTCAATGTTGAAAAATTTCCCATAGATATGTTTTGTAAAAAAAAAGCTTTAATAAAAAATACCATCATATCATTTGCAAAGAGTGATAATTTGGTTTCCTAATTACAACTCTAATTCCTTTAATTTCTTTTTCTGTTCTTATTGCTAAAGTTAACAATTTGACAATGGACAATATTGTTTTCCTCCTGATCTTATTGAGAATGGTTCAAATTTATTCCCATTAAATATGATATTTATTGATTGTTTTAAATAGATGTTACTGGTATTTTAAGCAAAACTCCATTTATTCCTATAATTCTTAGTGGTTTTTAATAGGAATGGATATTGGATTTTGTCAAATGTTTTTTTTCGAATGTATTGAGATAATCATATATTGGTTACTGACATAGTCAATCATGCTCATAGTTTTCTTAATATTGAACGAGTCTGGCATTCCTGGTCTAAATCCTACTTGATTATGGTGTGTTATCCTGCTGATAGCATGCTATAATCTCTTTGGTAATATATTGTTTAAGATTTTTGCTCAATATTCATTATGGAAATTGGTCTATAATTTTCTTTCTCTGTTTTGATCCTATCTGGTTTAGGTATCAGTCCCATATCTGTGTGATAAAAGGAATTTGTAGGACTCCTTCTTTCCCTAATTTTCTAAAGAGTATGCATAATTTTGAAATTAATTGTTTCTTAAATGTTTGGTAGAATTCACATGTAAATACATCTGGCCCTGGAAATTTATTTTCCTTAGGGATTTGATTAATAGCTTGTTCAATTTCTTTTTCTATAGCATCTATTTTTTTATTATAATTTTTTATTGACAGAACATATGCCTGGGTAATGTTTTACAATATTATCCGTTGCACTCACTTCTGTTCTGACTTTTCCCTTCCCTCCCTCCACCTCTCCCTCCCCGCCTGCTGATGGCAAGCAGTCTTATACATGTTAAATATGTTATAGTATATCGTTGATACAATATAGTGTGCCGAACTGAACAGTTCTCTTGTTGCACAGGGAGAATTGGATTCAGAAGGTAAAAATAAACAAAAAATTAAAACAGTTTACACTCATTTCCCAGTGTTTCTTCTCTGGGTGTAGCTGCTTCTGTCCATCATTAATCAATTGGAACTGAGTTAGATCTTCTCTTTGTTGAAGAAATCCACTTCCATCAGAATATTTCCATCCTCATACAGTATTGTTGTTGAAGTATATAATGATCTCCTGGTTCTGCTCATTTCATTCAGCATCAGTTCATGGAAGCCTCTCCAAGCCTCTCTGTATTCATCCTGCTGGTCATTTCTTACAGAACAATAATATTCCATAACATTCATATGCCACAATTTACCCAACCATTTTCCAATTGATGGGTATCCATTCATTTTCTAGTATCAGGCCACTACATACTGGGCTGCCAAAAAACATTCTGGCACATACAGGTCCCTTTCCTTTCTATAGGGTCTCTTTGGGATATAAGCCCAGTAGTAACACTGCTGGATCAAAAGTTACGCACAGTTTGATAACTTTTGGGGCATAATTCCAGATTGCTCTCCAGAATGGTTGGATTGACTGACAATTCCACCAACAATGCCTCATTGTCCCAGTTTTCCCGCATCCCCTCCAACAATCATCATTATTTTTTTCCTGTCATCTTAGCCAATCTTACAGGTGTGTAGTGGTATCTCAGAGTTGTCTTAATTTGCATTTCTCTGATCAATAGTGATTTGGAACACTCTTTCATATGAGTGGAAATAGTTTCAATTTCATCATCTGAGAATTGTCTATTCATATCCTTTGACCATTTATCAATTGGAGAATGGGTTGATTTTTTATAAATTAGAGTCAATTCTCTATATATTTTGGAAATGAGGCCTTTATCAGAACCTTTAAATGTAAAAATGTTTTCCCAGTTTGTTGCTTCCCTTCTAATTTTTTTTTGCATTAGTTTTGTTTGTACAAAAGCTTTTTAATTTGATGTAATAAAATTTTTTTATTTTGTGATTAATAATGATCTCTAGTTCTTCTTTGGTCACAAATTCCTTCCTCCTCTACAAGTCTGAGAAGTAAACTATCCTATGTTCCTCTAATTTATTTATTCTCATTCTTTATGCCTAAATCATGGACCCATTTTGATCTTATCTTGGTTTATGGTGTTAAGTGTGGGTCCATGACTAATTTCTATCATTTTAATTTCCAGTTTTCCTAGCAGTTTTTGTCAAATAGTGAATTCTTATCCCAAAAGTTGGGATCTTTGGGTTTGTTAAACACTAGATTGCTTTAGTTATTGACTATTGTGTCCTCTGACCCTAACCTATTCCACAAATCAATTAGTCTATTTCTTAGCCAATTCCAAATGGTTTTGGTGATTGCTGCTTTATAATATAGTTTTATAGATCAGGTACAGCTAAGCCCCCTTCATTTGATTTTTTTTTCATTAGTTCCCTTGAAATTCTTGACCTTTTGTTCTTCCAGATGAATTTTGTTGTTATTTTTTCTAGGTATTAAAATAGTTTCTTGGGAGTTTGATTGGTATAGCACTAAATTAATAGATTAGTTTAGGGAGTATTGTCATCTTTATTATATTCGCTTGACCTATCCAAGAGCACTTAATATTATTTCAATTGTTTAAATCTGACTTTATTTGTGTGGAAAGTGTTTTGTAATTTTGCTCATAAAGTTCCTGACTTTCCTTTGGTACATAGATTCCCAAATATTTTATGCTATCGACAGTTATTATGAACCTAACAATTTAACTGAAGCAGATGAATATTTACAAAAATATAATCTACCTAGATTAAAAGAAGAGGAAACAGAATATTTAAATAACCCCATTTTAGAAAAAAGGAGTTTGAACACACCATTAATAAATTCCCTAAGAAAAAATGTCCAGGACAAAATGGATTGACAAGTGAATGTTATAAAACATTTAAGGACCAATTAATTCCAATACTATATATGAAATATATATTTTTTAAAGATAAAGGAATCCTACAATATTCTGTTGATGACACAAATGGGGTTTTGATACCTAACCCATTGAGAGCAAAGACAGAGAAACAAAACAATAGTAAAATTATTTCTTTTTTTAATTTTGACTTCAAAAAATTTAAATAAAAAGATTACAGCAAAAATATCACAAAATCATACAGTATATGATTAATACTAGAAGTATTAAATTTTTATGAGCATTAGAGACCATCAGTAAAAAGCAAGGTCATATTATCATATCATACCAAAATATATTAACATAAATAATATATTAAAAAAGAGGGATTATTGGAGTCTTTCTTAAATTGATAAGTAGTATCTAAATAGAAGGGCAAGGATTATCTGTACCATTGAGAAACAGGTGATAAAGCCTTCCCAATAAGGTCAGGGATGAAGCAAGGATGTATATTATAACCAATATGATTGAATATTGTGCTAGAAATGCAAACTATACCAATAAGACAAAAAGAAAAAATTGAGGGAATAAAATTAGGCAAAGAGAAAGCAAAACTATCATTCTTTGCAGATGATATGATGTAATAATTAAAAAACCCTAGAGAATTAAAATTTTAAAACATTGAAACAACAACTTTATTAAATTGCAGAATAGAAAATAAAGACAAATAAATCACCAGCATTTATATATTCTACTAATCAAACTAGCAGTAATAGAAATTCCATTTAAGATAATTGCAGACAATAACTTGGAAAGCTACCTGCCAAGACAAATCCAAGGACTGTATGAATATAACTACAAGACATTTTTAATATAAAGATCTAAACAACTGGAGAAACATTAATTGCTCATAAGCATAGTAAAAATGACAATTCCATCCAAGTTAATTTACTTGTTCAGTGCCCTATTAACTAAAATACCAAAGATTTGTTTTATAGAGCTATAAAAATAATAACAAAATTTATCTAGAAGAGCAAAAGGTCCAGAATATCAATGACATTTTTAAAATGTGAAGAAAGTTGGGCCAGCAATACCAGATTTTGAATTATATTGCCAAATGGAAATCATTAAAATAACCTGGCACTGGCTAAGAAAAAAAATAGTGGATCAATAGAATAGATTAGGAACACAAAACACAGTAGTAAATAACCACAGTAATCTAGTATTTGACACATCCAAAGATTGGAGCTCTGGAAGGGAGAATTCACCATCTCCCCAAAAATGTTGGGAAAAAAGCAAGCAATTTTGCAGAAAATAGGCCTAAATGAACATCTTAAAGTTATAAGATGTTATCAAGATATATCAAGATAATACAAAATGGATAAATGATTTAGATATAAAGGATGATATCTTCAGTAAATTAGGGGAGCATGGAAAAATGTACCTGCCAGATCTATGGAATACAGGGAAGAATTTATGGCTACTCAAAAGATAGGCTATTGGGAAGTAAAATGGGTAATTTTGATTATATTAAATTAATAAGTTTTTACACAAAGAAAAATGAATGAAAATAAGATAAGAAGAAAAGCAGGAAAATGGGAAAAATTTTATACCAAGATTCTCTGATAAAGACTATTTCTCAACTATATATAGGGAATTGAATCAAATTCACAAAAATAAGCCATTTATTAATTGATAAATGCTCAAAGGATGTGAACAGGCACTTTTCCAAAGCAGAAACCAAAGATATCTATCGTCATATGATAAAATGCTTTAAATCACAACTATTAGAGTAATGCAGATTAGAGCTCTAAGATACTATCTCATAACTATCAGATTGGGTAACAAGAGAGAAAAGAGAAATGACAAAAGCAGGATGGGATGTGGGAAAATGAGGACACTAATGTACTGTTGTTAGAATTGTGAACTAGTCCAAACATTTTCAAAAACAATTTTGAACTACATCCAAAGAGCTATGAAACTTTGAATAGCACTACTAGGTCTGTATCATAAAGATCAAAGAAAAAAAAAAAGGATCTATTTGTATAATAATATTTACAATATTCTTTTTTTTGGTAGCAAATAATTTCAAATTGAGGGGATGATTATAAATTGGGGGATATTTGAACAATAATAATGAATGATTATGATGGATTAGTATTAATTTATAACAATCAATAAGCAGTATGGTTTCAGAAAAATATCTGTGAAATCTTTTATGAAGTGAAATAAGCCAAACCAAGAGACCATTATACACCATTAAAGCAATATTATCTGAATAATTAACTATGAAAGGCTTAACTTCTCTGATCTGTCAAAACAACCATAAAAATGATAAAAAAAAAACAATTCCAAAGAACCCCCAATGAAAAGTGCACCTTTAGTATGAAAACTGCAAAATTTTGAATAAAGATTTTTTTAACTTTCTTTTTTTTCTGTGTGTATGTAGTATATTTGATGTGTGTATGTCTGTGTGTATGTTTTGAACATGGCCAACTATTTGATATGATCATAGCATATCTGGACTTCTGTGTTTAGTTTGAGAAACTGCATTTTAAAAAAATTGACATCAAGAAGTTGGAGCTGCACAAAGAAGACTGACTTGTGAAGGGGGTTGACCTGCAGTATTTGGATATATTGAAGGAATTCAGAAAGTGAGTTGGAGAATAAAAAATTGAGGTGAGGGAGAATATGATAAATGCCTTCAAGTATTAGAAGGAATTTCTCATGGAAGAAGAATTTTTATCAATTTCAATAAGTAAAAATGAATTGATCAACAAGCATTTACTTATTAACATCTATGTATGTATCAGATAACAGGAATACAAAGACAATCAATGAAACAAGAATGAAACATTAAATGATGCACAATGATTTTACATTAAAAAATGGGGAAAAGGATTATTGAATAGAAGAAGTAAATAACCACATGTATTATTACTTTATGGAGATGGTGAAGGACCATGAATTTCAAGGGTGAAAAATTGTATGACATTTCAGAGGAAATGGAAATGACTAATATTATTGCCATTCATTTGAAATATTCAAATAAAAATATAATAGCTCAATCCCCATATCTATAGATATGCCAAATTGCATTTTTTTTACTCAAACATGTTTCATTTAGCATTCATGATATAACTGAAATATATAATTGGAAAACATCAAGGAAAATATTTAAGCCTATGTAAACAACAACAAAAGATTGGAGTACTAAGTGCTGCCATAGTGCATAGAGTACCTCATTTGAGTCAGGAAATATCTTCCTGAGTTCAAATACAGTATACTTACACTACCTCCTTTTGCATTCAAATGATTCTTGCCTTATAATATCTACTTTACAGCTTGTCACAGCTTGGAAATGATAAATCCCATTTACTATTCACAATTTGAATCTTTTAGACTTTATAAAGAGAATTCTTATATATAAGTCCAAGGGGTTGGATTATATGAATATTGTTATCCATATTTTATATATTAAAGAACAATAGATTAAAAGCATGAGGGGACCATAGAAGTGACCTAATAAAATACTCTCATTTTACAAATGATGAGGTTGAGGCTTAGAGAAGTTGGTGGATTTTAGTGATGAGTGTGCCTAGAATTGGAGAGATTTAAGCTAAAATCTGGCCTCATACACAAATGGGCTGTGGAAACAATGCAAGTCACTTAACACTAATTTGTCTATTCTGCAAAATGAGGGTAATAATAGCACCTATAGCACAAGGTTGTTGTAAGGCTCAAAGGAGATAATATTTTGAATAATGGTTATTGGACTTTAAAGCACTATACAAACACTAGTTCTTCTTCTTCTTCTTCTTCTTCTTCTTCTTCTTCTTCTTCTTCTTCTCCTTCTCCTTCTCCTTCTCCTTCTCCTTCTCCTTCTCCTTCTCCTTCTCCTTCTCCTTCTCCTTCTCCTTCTCCTTCTCCTTCTCCTTCTCCTTCTCCTTCTCCTTCTCCTCCTTCTCCTTCTCCTTCTCCTTCTCCTTCTCCTTCTCCTTCTCCTTCTCCTTCTCCTTCTCCTTCTCCTTCTCCTTCTCCTTCTTCTTCTTCTTCTTCTTCTTCTTCTTCTTCTTCTTCTTCTTCTTCTTCTTCTTCTTCCTCTTCTTCTATTCCTTCTCCTACTTTTCAAAGGACATAAGAATAAGTACTTATTAAGAACCTACTAAGTGACAGGCAATGAGCTATATGTTTTATGAATATTATCTTCTTTGATCTTCATAACCATTAAGTTAAGTGTCATTATTATTCCCATTTCACAGTGGAAGAATTGAGTCAGGCAGAAGTTAAGTGAATTACTTTGGGTCATATGGTTAATAAGTGACCAAATTTGAACAGAGGTTTTGCTGATTCTAAGCTGAACACTCAAGCATCACACCATTTACCTTATGAATATGGCAAATAAACTCAAGGTCGGGGTGAAAAATTATATGGCATGTCACAGGAAATAGAAATGACAAATAGTGTTTTCATTCATTTCTAATATTGAGATAAAAATACAATTGCTCAGCCTCCATATTCTACAGATATGCCAACTTGCATGTTTTTTACTCATTTAAGTTTCATCCAACATTCATGAAATAATTGAAATATATAATTGGAAAGCTTCAAGGAAAATATTTAAACCTATTAGTGGCCAAATAATAGTCTCACAATTACTTCACTTTTTGTGAGATAAGAAACATTCGCAATACCCCTGTAGTCAAAGTAATGTTCAGAAGGATTTTATAATTAAAACAACAGACACAGAGAGAGGATCACAGAATAAGAAGTTAATAATTCTGTATTCATAATGACAATCATATCTGAAACTACTACTTATCAGAGGTATGAGTTAAAGTACTCATCTGTGGGGAAAGTTGAAGTATAGGCTGCCTAAGGAGAAAACTAGGTGCACAGGGCTCCCAATACTGTGAGTCAGAAGTAAAGCATTCCATATCATAATGGCAAGTGTAAGTAGTTGAAAATGTAAATGCATATTAGTAGGGATATCACCTGGGTCTGAGGATGAGAGTTCTGATTGAGATCATTATAATGACAATGGAATTTTAGGTCTGAGAAATTGTTTAGTTTGAGATTCTGAGTAATAAAGGAAATGATAAACAGCCTTGTGCAGAGACCTATTTGTAGACAGGATATTCTTTCTTTTTCAGACTTTTCCTTTAACTTATAGTAAACAAATAGTAAAAATATTTTACATAAACTTCACATATATAACAGGGACCATATTGCCTGCCTTTCCAATACGTGATGGAAAGGTCAGTATGTGAGAGAAGATATAGAACTCAAATACAGAATGTTAAATAAAAATTTTGACAAAAATATACTAGCATAATTATTTTTAGCATCTTTCAATGACTGTTAGAACTTGAAGAGAAATTAAAGATTATGTCACGTAAATCTTTCACTGTTGCAGGTATGTTTAGTGAGACACTCATAGCAAATCAACAACTGAAATGTAATTCAAATCAAAGTCTCCTACTCCTACCTTGTAGACCAACATTTGGTTCTCCTTTCAGGTGTCTGCAAAGAAGGTGACACTTCTCATATGATCTGTCAAGAGCATGCTCACATGGGATGAGAGGAGTATAAAACTTGTGACTTTGTGGGAAGTGAAGAGTTCCTAAGATTTGAAACGGGCTGTAATGTTTGAGATCAACTAATAAAACTCCCACATTCAGGGATAAGTTAAGCTGAGGAACAGAGTTTTAGTAACACACATAAGTAGGCCATTGTTAAGAGAAGACATGGTAGATAAAGGAACAAAGAGGTTTGAATCATATCTCAGACACATAATAGCTGTGAGAGAGCCTGTTTAATTCACATAACTCCTTTGGTCTTTTGTTTCCTAATTTTGAAAATGAGACTATTGGATTAGATTACATCTGAGGTCAATTCTTTCTCTGAATCTATAATCTTCTGGCTGCTTTCTTTGAAACTCAATACTGGTTTTTCCCTGCTCCACAATGCTCTCTTTTAAGACACTGCAAATCATATTTTTGAATCCACCTTAAAGTTCTAGCATTAGAACTTAATTCCTTTTCTATTAAGCATTATGCTACATAAGGAAATTATTTGAAAGTTTAAATTCTCTGAAGAAGAAAAATAGAAGCTAATTCATTACATTTTTTACATTAAAAAGAGATTGCCATATTATTTCACTTTCCGTCATGTTAAGTAGGCAGCAGGAAGGCATGAAGTATTGGAAGCATAAAGGAAGTAAGGGGTGAGGTATGCTAGAATTTAAGCAGGGATAATGATTTATTCATCTCTGTATTCTCCCATACATGTCATAGACTAGGCATCTGATAATCATTCTGTGAACTTTAGCTGATTAAAACCTTGATGACTCAATAAAGAGGACAGCAAAGGCAAGGAGAAGACAAAAGTCTTTAACTGAGAGCAATTCCTTGCAAGTAGTAACCAAGAAGCACAGTCATTGAACTTTCCTCTGCCCTCTTTGCTTTGGCAGATTCTAAATTATATCCAACTCTCTATTCCCTTTCAGGAATTTTATATTTCTGGAACTTGGTTAGGCTGAACTACAAACAGCACTATCACCTGATTAAAAAGCAAAACAAAACAAAACAAAAAATCTTTGGCTCTTTTCTAAACATGGGAAGACTAAAACAGGAAGTCATATACAGTTTCATGGACATGTGGCTACATTATTATCAGAGTCACTGCCAATCAATTGGGATAACACTGACCAGTTTAATTGGGCACAAAAAGACTTTTTACCTGGTTTGCGTCAATGCATGAAGGGATGCTACCTAGAAAAAATTGGGAATTCTTTCATTACATGGAAGGCCTCAGTCATGACATCTTGACACCTAAAAGTAAATAAGTTCCACATATAAAAAAAAATCTTAGAGAATTATTGAAATTTTGTAGCCTGAGATATGAAGGAAGATAGTATATGTAGATATCCTCTATATGAAGATCCTATTATGACAGAAAAATTAGGGTTTTTTTTTACTCTATTTCCTCATTATGTCTAATATTTTTCCAACCCAAACCTTCTAATCCTATGAACTCTGAAACATTGTAGATTACTGTATGTATATGGGTTCTCATCCTGGTGACTCTTATTCACATTCTCCCATTTATTCCCTGGAATGGGTTCAAACATTATGCTACAGTGAGTTCCATCACATGTCTCCCATGAGATGGATACCAGTCTAGCACAAGGCTATCCATGATCACTCTCTGTGATATACATATGAATATATATGAATATACCTATATATATATGTATATATAATACACACACATATATATGTTATTCCTGATAGCTTTTATGCTGCTTCTTATAAGCAATTTTTCATTTGTAATCTAGTACAACATGTCTCCGTTCACAATCCATTGTGAGCTCTCCATTTTCTTTCAAGTGACCTTCAATTGTGATTCTTCTGGGATTATGGTGTTTGATGATTTATACTTATGTACATCATATTGTGTTGAACAAATGGGTTTTTTTGTACAAAGAAGAAGTTAGAATTCTTTTAAAAAGACAATCTACTTTTCTAAATATAATATAATATACTCTCTTCCTCATATTCAATTCTAAACAGTGTTTTCCATCAATCTTCAGTGCCCATCCAGGATCTTTCAGTACAAAGGTTTGTCCATTCATATCTCCTTGAACAGCAGTCCTTTTTTCCACTTATTTTTTCCTGTACATACTTAAACTGAATCTTTTTTGAAGGAACCTGCAATGTATTTCAGAACTTTAGCATTGTTCTGGGAAGTTACAGTAATCAG
The DNA here is from genome assembly GCF_902635505.1 of Sarcophilus harrisii. Lineage (NCBI taxonomy): Eukaryota > Metazoa > Chordata > Mammalia > Dasyuromorphia > Dasyuridae > Sarcophilus > Sarcophilus harrisii. The sequence goes on along the minus strand of NC_045427.1, from coordinate 349,066,723 downwards.
TATGTTACCATGTAGAAAGATAAGCTAATATTTAAACCCCTAATTTAAGACATTATATATATATATATTATATATATTTTATGAAGGATTCTATGTTTATTATTCTTATATGTAACCTAAAACCAAAAAGTGTTCCCAACTCATAGAGCTGGCAATATGTAATTTATGTTCTGTGAAAAGATTTTATGGTTCAGTACATGCTCCATTAACAGGGGAAGTTCCATTAATAGGGGAGGGATAGTAGGTTCTTATAGTAGCCACTTTGGTGTGGCTAAAAACTAAAGTTTTTTTTTTATATAAAAAAATATAGAGAAAGAAAAAGAGAAAGTGTACAAGATGAACTGGCCTAATCATTTATTCCCACGAATAAGGCAATGATACATATATGAATAAAATGATACATATTAGTGTTCAGTAACAATTATACATACCATATACAACATCTTAACTAATTGCTATTAATTACGTATGCTGAGGTTAATATTTTTGCAACATAAAACAATTCTTTGAAAGACTTCTAATTAGTTATTCTATATACTCTTCTTCATTGGCATTGTCTTTTCAAGTAACCATGCTTGATATTTCCAGTGTTTTTGTACAATATTGATTCTTTGTGTGGAATCAGCTGTTGCTTGAATATTCTTCCCCCACTACTTGTATGTACTTGAAAGGGAAAATATTTCTGCCAAAGCTGCAGAACTCTCAGTGAACACAAAGTTTATGAAAAATGAAGAAAACATGAGATTATGAAATATAAACCAGCCTAATTGAGACTATGGTCCCTTTGGCAAATGATTGCCATTATGTAAGGAGAGAGAAAGGACGTTCTCCACTTTCCCTCATTGCAATTACATATTATCTCCTAGTGGTCTGTATCAAAGATGTTCACCAGCTTGGAAATTATCTCTTTTACCAACTTTTGCATCCCAAATCATTCATAATCTATTCCACCTCAGCAGCTTGCTCTCAGACTCTCAGCTGATGTAACATACATATTGAAACCCCAAACATCTTCTATTGAATGTAAATAGAAAATATTACATATTCTTCAGATCTGTTTAGTCAAACTACACATGCTCTCATCACATTACACTACATTATGAATAGGGTTAGGAAGTCCAGAAACCTTGCTATTTAAAAATAGCATCTTCTACTTCAGGGGACTCTACTTAATTCACTCTCCATAAAAGTTGTTATGACACTCTTCAAAACTGAAATATTATGCTTATTAACTTTTTTCAGTCTTCTTCATCTTCATACTGAATGTTTATTTTCTCTTTCTCTCCTTAGCCAAAATAAATATATTTAATTTTCTACTCTTTTCTTAGATTCAAATTAGGTAACAATCTTGTGATTATACCTTTAGCTCCTTGTATAAGTCACTGACAAAGCCTTTCAGCAAAGTAGTTGTTTTATGGGATCACCTATGTCCATGCTTCACGTTAAATCACAGTAATTGTATCCCCATGCCATATTTTTCTGCACATTTGATGTACAAATGGACAACACAATAACTGCAATACAAAATAATAATGATACAAAATAATTTATAATTTAATTATAAAAATAGGTAAATATCTGGTATCTGCATGGAAGTATGGGAATTTGAGAGAAGTTGGAATGGTTCACTACACATTCTGTAATCAAAGAAGGCATATTAAGGAGGTGGTATTTTAACTGAACCTGAAAATGAATGAGTTTTGACCATAAAGAAGAGGTAGAAATCATAAATTATAATTAAAAGTCCAAGCGTGGAATTTTAAGAACATTGGTATGTTGAGAGAACAAAGCAACTCAAATCTAGAGCTAAAGTTCTCTATTTCAATCCCTACTTTGCATAATTTAAAAAATTGAGGCATATTTTGATAAAGCAATTTCACCAAAATTACCAATGGTAGTGATTGAACCTTACCTTTTCCATTCCAAATTGCCTATCCTTTATTCCCCATCACATTTTCTTTTAGAGATGCAGTCTAATTTGGAAAGGAGCCCAATTTGGCTCAAGTATAGAACACATGGAATAGAATTAGATGAAATGATGCAGAACAAGTTTTATCTGGCAGATTATAGTGGAGTTAAACTTGTTCTGCTTCACTTTATTGTCTGAGATAGGAATAGGAGGTGTAAGTTTCAAGGCAGCGTCTATTTGGAGTAAGGAAAGATATGCTAACTATTTCTACATAACGTTGTTTTGGTTGCATGACTGGAAATCTTTAGTAGAGGATGAAGATGTAGAAGATATTCATGCATAAGTTCTACTCAGTATTTTCTGAGGCTCATCTACAGCTCTGAAATTCTGTGATCCAGTGAATGAAACGGTTAAATATGGTGTCATGAAAAATGTTTATATTTATTGTTTTGGATTACAAAATGTAGAGAAAGACTGAAAGTAGAAATTAAACCTATGTAACAGTGAATATTTCTTGAAAGTCAGATCTATTATATTATATTACTCCCTTAGAATTTTCTGCTACCTTGATGGCCATTTTGGAATATCTGGTTTCAAAGCAAAATTCTTTCCTGATAATAGCATTCCCCTAATTTAGGACCCTGAATTAGTACCTCTGAATCCACGTTCAATTTAATCTGTTAATATAACACTTTTTACAAAAGAATATTTACTTCAAAGGTATAGCAAACATTAAGTATACCAATATCATTCATTATCTATTGGTATTATCATCACCCCCAGTTCAAATGACCTCAGTCACTATGGAGGACACTGTAATTAGATGCATAATTTACCTCAAGGATATTGATAATATAAGCCCATCAAGGTTCATACTGAAAAACTTCTCAGTTTTGAATACCAGCAGATTGACTTCTCTGTCCTTTCTTCCTAGTCTTTCAGCAACATCTAACATGGAATCTTGACCCAATATCAGCATGTCTTTGGTTCCCAAGTTCGGGAATTCTACTGCCTAATTATAGAATTGTAAATTACAAGTAAACTGAACCAAAAATCATAATTTTTGTGGGCTTTCAGTTTTTGGCAGATATGTGATAAGATACCCTTTCCCCTGAAATGTGTTCAGTTTATGGATTCTATGAGTGAATAGGACCTTCAACCATTTACCAGTGCCAGAAAGAAAAGAAAATAAATTGCCTTAGTAGTGCACCTTTAAAAACACAACTTGTTTCCACTACATGATCATAGAAAAAAGAATATTCATACTCACATGTTAGAGGCACACAAAATGCCTTCATCCAGGAACAGATTCCTGGCGCATTTGGAATGGTTCTTCCTTGGTAGGTGATCTAAGTATTGACAAGGTCCCATCACAAATGAATTTTGAATCCAGTTATTAACTATATTAACTGGATTATTTAGTTTGTTTAGTGGTCCTTATATTTACTTGAAGTTGTTCAAATATATTTTTATCTGAGCATGGTGAATATATACTCTGAATATATACTTTTATCTAATTAATTTTGGAAGCTGTGAAGCAGGAATGGTAAAACACTAATGAATAATGGGAGTTTCATCTAATGTAAATGTGCCAGGAGACAGTTTTCATTGCCATCTATAAGAATCATATACTATAATGGTTTGGAGTGTGGTTAGCTGTAATCAGGATGAAGAATTATGAGACAACAATATGTCAGGACAACCATTCAGTTTGCCCTTCATAAAGGAAAACATTTTGTTAACTTTAAATTGCTTCAGCCACCATTCATCTTGTCCAGAAGAGGTCAGAACTCTGAACTTCTGGAAGTTTCAAACATTCTTAAATAATCATGAAGCCCTAACCTGAGAAGTTGAAAAGGATTTTTCTGTTGCCTTTTATATCTCCCTTTAACTATTCTTTCCCATGTCTTCACTATTGGGTACTCCCTGACACTTCCACTCCATCCTTCCTCCAAAACAACACCACAGTATACTTTTTGTGTGTGACCAGGACCTTGTTCACAAACTAATCTGTTCATGGTAACAATTATGACTTCTATGCAGTAGTTATGTTTTGCAAATGACTTTATGTACATCATTTCATTTAGTTTTCCAAGCAACTAAGTGAGAACATTGTCTCTAGTAATCTCATTTTATAAATTACTCTTCTTAATTTTAAATTTCTTATCTTCCAATATTGAAAAAATTATCAATCATTAAATAAAAGTATATCTGTTACCTATCATGTGCTAGATACTGCTAAGTGCTGGTTATGAAAGAGGCAAAAGTCAGTCTCTGCTTTCAAAGTGCTTACAATTTAATGGGGCAAGTAAGATGCAAATAACTAGACAAACAAGCTATAATCAGCAAAAGAGCACTTAACAGAGGGAAACCACTGGAATTAAGAGCAGTTGGGGAAGGCTTCATTTAGAAATTGGTATTTTGTGTGAGACTAATTGTAAGCCAAGATGGTCAGTAGTTTGAGCTGAGGAGGAAGAGCATGTGGGAGAGCCAAAGGAAATACTGGGAGCCAAGAGACAGAATGTTGTGTCTTGATGGTGGAATATTCAGGGAATAACATGTAAGAAGACTGTAAATGTAGTTGTTCCCAAGATGCAAATCTTGCTTGAGTTTGCTTCTCAAGTTTTAAGAAAATGATTATTGCTTTCAACTGAGAGGATTATTTTCAAATTCTACTTCTAAAGCTTGCTATTTCTGTGATCTTGAGCAAATAATTTAGGCTAAAATGAAAGGATAAACATGATGGTCATTCTGTACTTTTATAATATTGCAACTATCTTCCTTTCAATATCCAATTCTGATAATTACTTAGGCCTTTGGGATAAATATTAACAAATATTTAAAAGCTCAAACATTTTAATAATATGCACTCAGAGCATATTAACTATATGCTGGGTTCTATAAGTATATAAAATAGGTATACAAGTCAAACAATTATTGATAATGAATTACAATTTTGGGATCCCCCCCATATTCAGTAACATGGCTTGTGACCCACAGTTTAAGAAGCTTTGATTTAAATCATTTAAATTAAAGCAATCCTTTCATTTGATCTAAAGAATAATCTAGGGAAAAAAGAAGGAAACAGGTTGAAAACATATAGAGACTTGTTTATTTTGAGTAATAAGTACTAAGTTCATTTGATGAGAGAAAGGAATAGATTCTGAATTTATTTAGTCTTGATTTAAATCTGCTCATGTATATTACAGCATCTTTAAAAAATAACAATCTATGGTATAAATAGATGAATGCCTATGAGAAAACATGCAAACTTCAAAATTTTTCTCTTTTTCCTCAACATTTTTCATTATTCTAGAAGGAATCATTTTAAAGAATTCTATTGGAAACAAATAAAGTCACTCTTCCTCAGTGAAGTCTTACTTGGTTATAAGGAACTCCCCATCATGTAAGAGTTTTATTGTAATTCCACTGTGAGTCACATATCCTAATCAGGATTCTACATCTTCTATTACTATCAAATGTTTTTGTTATTTGCCTGATCACATTGTGAATTCTTTGAGAGCATGCCTACGGCTGTATCTCTATTTCAGGGTCCCCCAAGGTATGAACAAATTTACAGTTTTTAATCAATACTTGATTGAAGACAAGGAAATTTTGCACTTGAGCAAAAAAGTACAGGATAGAATAGGAGGAATAGATTGGAATGACATGTATATCTTTGGTTATTTAAGAGCATTGTTATGGAAATTTCACCAAAGGATGTTGGTCCATGGCATTCCAGAAGATGCAAATTAAATAAAACTGAATATATAGACATGGAGAGGCATTTATCTACCTTAGCAATATCATAACATTGGTAAGTATAGAACAATTGCTAGGTTTTATTGGAAAGTGTTAAAATTATAATTGCCCGAAGCATTACTTATTACAACTGTGTGGTTAAGTTTTTATGAGAGAATTGCACCAGAATAATTTATCCAAATTTTAAAAATATGTCTTCCAGGTCTTTTGGCCTTCTTGTGTTTGAAAGTTCTGATTTGTAAAATAGATGGTTAGGACTACATAATAATATCCATATCATAGCATATGAAGCTATGAACTAAGTATTAAGCAAGGGTATGCTACGGAGGGTAAGACATGATCCCTGGCCTTATGTCCCATGAGAAGCATAAGAAATGTGATCAAAATTTGTAACTTTGTGTAATCAGAGGATAAGCAAAATGTTCTGGTTGGATTTAGAGGGGGAAGGGAGTATCTAGTCAGTAAAATGGACTCATTGATGTAAAAATCTGGGGTATAAAGGGTGAAAAATGGAAATGATTTTGACAGGTGAAGAAGGCAGAGGAGGGCAGTCTAAGATGTTCAGATTGGAAATTATTTTTAAACTATTTTGCATTTGATTCACAGAATCTGTGAGCACATTGAAGTTATTAGATACAGTAATCATTTCCATTCTGTCCTTATAGCACATTCCTCCCAGGGCTCAAATAAAACATTTTTAATCCCATAAAAGGGAAATCTAATTTGAGAAGTATTGATTCTAGATAACTTTTCATCTTTCTCACTTAAAAACAATCTCTGGGCTATGGTGGTTCATGTCCTGCATAGAGACAAGTGCCTGGAGAACACATTTTTAAATCCACAAGGCAAAACATTAGAATTTCTTATGATATCAACCCTTTGTTAACATGTGATCAGTATTTTGGAGAGTTGATAGACTCACAGAGAAAATAAATATTAGTGCCAGAGACGTGCAGATTAAAGTCAAATGTATTTTCATGATTATATACTGATATTGAGATGAGGGCTCTTTTAAAATGGATTTTCAAGGGAAGATATTTATCAGAGAGTATTACACAATGTAGTGGTGTGGAAAGATTATTGAGATAGCTAGTTGGAAGAAATACCTGCATGTGTGATAATGTCACATCTATAATTATAAAATTCAGTGTCCATTTATCATCTGGAGGATCAAATACAAAACAATTTGACATTCAATGCCTCTTCATCATGTAAAGCTTACCTAATTTTCCAGATTCTTAAATCTTACTCACTATGTACTCTTCTGTGAAAAATATACTCTGTTTGAGATCTCAGCATTTTCTGTTGCTATCTCAATGACAAGAATGATGTCCTCCTCAGCTACAACTACTGATATCCCATGCATTCTTTAAATTGCAAGTGAAAATCAATTTTTTAAAACTGAAACCCCTCCATAATCACTCTTAAATCTAATGCCTTCCTTTTGTTATTTCCTTTTAAAACTTTAGTTTGCTTTGTATATATTTATTGACATATTATCTTCTCAATTAGATTATGGGTTCATTGAAGGTAGGGAAAGTCTTCTGTCTCATTTGTATCCCCAGTGGTTAGCAAAGTATCATACATTTACTAGGTGCATAATAAATACTCATAACACATTTTAAAAGGGGAAAACTAGGATTCCTATAATTTTTACAAAAATTTTAATACTATTTTTTCTTTGCAAATGACTGAAATATTTTTTGTGCACCTACAAAAAAAGCCATATCATAAATCAAAGAATTATTTTGTATTGTTTTAAATTATGTACAAACTTGAAAGAAAAAACAAAAAAAAACCTGTCCAGATCATTTTAAGCATCATATTCAGAACAACTGATTTAATGATGCTAAGTACTTTTTAAATTAAATTACAACTACTTATGTGAAAAATAAAAATAATTAATTTCCTCAAATCAATTCATTTTCCAAAACAATATTAGGAATCCAAAAAAAAAGCTAAATGATTTTTTAAAGTCTTAATGCGAATTATGGTTTCTAACCCATTTATCTTACATGTTTAAGGAGTACAGGAAGGATTAAGATTTTAATATTATATTTTCTGAAAATTTATGGAATTGGTTTATCTATCAGGAATGCTTGTTTTATAGAGTTTATATTTGTTTAAAGTCAACTCAATAGAAATTTATTGAGTACTACTTGTGGGAAAGGTACTGCTTTAGGTATCAGGGACATAAAAAGAAAAAAATAGTCTTTCAAGGAGTTTATGTTTAATGGAAACTGACTCCCTTAACCTAATTGGCCTTCCTTTCCCATTTTTCTCATTCTAATATTGATAATAGCAATTGCCTCCCCCAATGGGATCAACACAAATATCCCTAGCTTTTGAAATACTATCATAGATCAGGTAGTTTAAAGGGCATTTAACTTGTAATGTAACATCTAGAGGTGAATGTGTTCCCTAAGAGACATCTGTTCCTTTGCTGCTGAATCCTCCCCAGTGCAGGCTTAGGTGCCTTGTGTTGGTTACTTTAAAATTGCTGCCTCTTCCACACATAATTATGACATTTTCCAGTAGTCCCTGGACCCACAAACCTTTCAGGTTGATGAGTGAAAATTTCAGTGTATTCAAGCTCATACTATACACTGGAATCTAGATTTACAGGTAAGAGTGACCTGAAAGGTCACATAATCCAAAGCCTTCTCATTATAGACGGTGAGAACTGAGAATTAGAAAAGCTAAATGACTTTCCCAAAGTCACATACGAGTATAGGCTCCTTAGATAGTAAATCCAATGAGTGATCCAAACAATTGTTTGATTATGATTTGGAGGAAGGAAGTATGCTGGCGCAGAAAGAAAACTTGACTATAGTTAAGTAGAGCTGGAGTATTCTCTGGGCTAAGCCACAGGTTGTCAATGTAGAAATGGGCAAGTAAATTCTCTTAGTTTGCAAATCAATCAGATTTCATTTGATTTTATAAGCAGCAATAATTGCTCAGTTTTAACACACAGGAGTGTTGTTAGATGAAGGGTTGTATGAACTATTCTTATCATAATCATTATTATTCTAACTTCCCATATAATCCTGAAATTAGATAAGCACATGCATTTGTCAAAACTTCTTACTGTCTGTATATCTCTCCTACATGTACAAAATCCCCTTAAGTCTTTCTAAATAGATTATAACAGAGAAGTAACTACATACGACATACCACTAGTGGCACCTATAAGGAAAGCAAAACCCATTTCAGCTTTTACTTGTCCCACTTGGCCCTGAGACCAAAGGAGAGCTCAGATATAGGAAGATCATATAGTTCAAAAAGTCCCTGCATAAGGATCCCATTTGAAACACCCCATTAAAACATTAAGGGGAACCAATTAGCCCCCAAAGAAAACAATTTAATAATTAAAAAGCTCTAATTGTTAGGAATTCTATACTAATAGCAGAAATAAATTTTGCTTTGCGGAAATTTTGCCTATTATTTTTATTTCTGCCATTGAAAGTGGAGAATCTAACTCCCATTGTATATAACATCCCTTCAGTCATGCAAATACAATAATCATGTTTCTTATAAGTCTTCTCTTTTCCTGGTTTTAATTGGCTCTTGCTCCCACCATTTCTCTCATGGAATGGATGCTACTGAATTATTTGTCTATCCGTTTGTCAATATCTTTCTCAAATGTGATGCTGAGGATTGAAAACACTAGTCCAAATGTGGTCTTAAAAGGAAAAGAATACAGCAGAGATGTCACTTCTATTCAAATAGATACTGGTGCCATAATGTGGTGAAAATAAATGACAGAACTTTAATGTAATAATCTTTAGTCATAATGAATTTTCAATTCATTAAGATGACAAGATAGATTTATTATTTCATTTTGTCTATCTATCTTATAGTGAGATTCTCCTTGTCAAGAAGAGAGTGAATAGGTTATGATCCTACATAGCTGATCAAAAGATTAAATGAGCATGTAAAGCATTTTCACTTTTCTAATACTGTCAGAACAATATAAACTCAGGTAAGGTTTTCCAATTGGAAAAGCTTCAAGCATAGTCCTGGTAATATCCCTTGTGTGTTGTTAGAGTATCACTCTAGTCCAGTAGGCAATGTCTGATAAATAATGAATCTTTTAGTCAGGATATATCATGAAACAGATTAAAAATATAAAACGGTCCTTATTGTAGTATGATTCCCTTATGCTTATGCAGAGCCGATTGAATTATGATTGAAAAGAGAGCAGATAATGCTATGGACATTACATCCAAATAAGACCAAACATCTCTAAATAGATACTGCAAAGCAAAATGAATCAATATTGGTAGAGTAAGAGATTAGTATAGATTCCCAAGAGCATAAAAATCCATGTTTTATATTGTATATAAATATTAACACAGTCATTCTTATTCTATGAGAATTATTTGAATAAATAGTAATTTATTTATTTAACTAACATGAAATATTTTTCATGTTAGCATCCTAAGTACAAATGAAACAAAAGCCATAATGATGATGCAGGTAAATGGAAGGTAAGCTCCCCGATTAGTCTCCAAAAGGTAAATGAAGAAATGGGTTCCAAAGTACAAGAAGAAATATTGAAGAATTTGGCCATAAGGATCACAGGGAAGCAGGCTATATTGAATATATCTGTAGTGTATAAACCAATATATGCTAAAACAAATAGAGAAATAAAGAAATTCTATAATGTTCCCAAAGAGATCATCTGGTCAGACATAGTGAATAAAACTTAAGTGAGTGGCAACTCACTTGCCAGGCACTGTGCTAAATATTGAAGAAACAAAAGATAATTCCTGACTTCAGGTATTTATAATGAGGGAACACAATATATCCAAAAAGGAATCTAAAAAAAGTAGAGAGAAGAAAATTAACAGAGGGGCATGGTGAATCAAAGGTTCAAAGAAAAGCAGTCAATTGGGAAATTAAGAGATGTTTGCTTGACAAAGCCAAATCAAGTAAGTGTAAAACTTGGTTGACAGTGACTTTAATGTGAAGAACATGAAAAAGGATGACAAAAAAGAGATCTAAAATTAAGATAAGATATTGGAAGATAAGAATTGGAAGAAGCTAAATATATAATGATTTTTCAGAAATTTCCTCCATGTATCATTTAAAATTTTCTTTAAGAAGTCAGAATAAAACATCAGGCATAGCAAGCAACTAACATCACTAAAAAATGAAATTATATTTTGGGCAGAAACTGAAACTAGTACATAAATATTTCCCCAGCATGGAGAAGTCAGCTTTCTGAAGGATCTGCCATTAAAAGAGAAATGTGAAAAATGCTGAAAAGTTGGGTTTCCACAGTGTTACAAGCTTTGAGGTAGTATGGGATAGTGGGTACCACTGACTAAGAGGTTTACAGAATATGAGAGGTTAAGGAAGATTAGGATTCACAGAATAATCAAGTAATCAATAAAAGCCTAGAGCAAACAAGAAATTGGGGAGCTAGGAAGGCACAGATGGATTCAGTCAATCAGAAAGTCTTCTGGTTTTGAGAAACCTACAAACTTAAGATAATAGCCCATCTAGCCTAAATTAGTTGGGGTCAGTGATCTGACTGGACCAAATCACTACTGTGCCTGCTTAATAGGCTAACTAAATATTAAAGAATACACTTCAGAGAAGGAGTTTTCTGCCATTTTTGAACATGGGATGTATAATGGGAGCCATGTTTTATACATATTAAAGGAAAACATGTAGTGGGCATATCAGAAAGACTGTACCCCAGATAAAGGGAGGAGCTGCGTTACATAAGCAAGCATAAAGGTTCCCCCATTTCTGTACACAGTGCTCTCTTTTCTGGAAAAGGAGTGGGGCCCGCTTCTGGCTAGAAATGTTAAAACGATTCCTTAAAATTCTTTTTTAATAAATTTTCCTTCATATTTGATTTTCAGTGTCAAGAGTATTATTTTTAACAGAGGGAATAAGAAATTACACGAGAAAAATATTAGGAAAAAAAGAATCAAATTATCAAAGTTCTCAAAAAAAATAATATCCATTAAAATCATGAGAAAAACAGATAAACAAAGAAGATAAAACTGAGGGGAAGATAGACATAATATCTAAACAAACCCAAACATCTCTGAATACATATTGCAAAACAAAATAAATCAGTACCTTTTGAGCAAGAGATTGTTACAGATTCCCCAAAGCATAAAAATCCATAATAATCTAATACTGAATGGATCAAGAAAGAAAAAGATTTTGGAAGCAAAATTAGCAAAAACCAAAAAATACTCTAAATAATCTACAATCTACCATGACAAATTTCAAGGAAGGAAAAAAAATGCTAAAGAATACAAATAAATGGAAGCAGATAGCAATTTGGAAAAAGAAAAGCAAAGCTAATGATGTTAAAAGAACACAGTTGCATAGAAGCAAAACAGATTGTTCTGAAATTAAAAGAGAAGTTAAGACAACAGATAGATTAAAGGTACTCTAAAAGAAAATGACAAGTGAAAAAACTTGTACTCTAAAATGCAATAAATAACAGAATCATACCAAGAATTTCTGAATACAAAAATCAAAATCAATAGAAACCACAGATAGAATTAATTTTAAAAGCTTATAATACAACCTCCAAGACACAGAATGCTTAAGTTTATCATTTGCAGTGACAAGTAACAAAACCTATATGTTATAATGAGAAAGACAATCAAAGTCAAAACACATAAAAATTTTTCTAGAAAAGTATATGAACTCATGATGAAATAAAAGCAACATTCGTGAGAAACCCAGTGACTTAAAAAAAGAATGTTTCAAAATGAATTTGTATTTGAAGGATTACTAAAAAGAATATAAATTTGTGAGCAGATATTTTATTTTCAAAAACCCTAGTCAATAAAAATACAACAAAAACAATATAGGAATTGTAGAAGATATAACTAATAAAATAAAATCATGCAACCCCCAGGAACCAAGAAAGTAAAAACAGAAACTTAAAGGAAAAAATTGAAATTTTTATTATTAGTTAAAAGCAATGGCAACAGCAACAGCAACAAGGATAACAATAGCCATGAAATGACTGAAGGACAATTATGAGATTTTCATTCTAAATGTAGACAAATAAACAAGAATGTAATTTATTTGGAAATTAAATAAAAATGATGGTGGAAGAACAGAATTAAAACAAGATGGATTAAATCTGATAAGATCATATTCTCAACGACAAATTTTTGGAGTGTTACAGGGAAGAAATTGAACAATTTGAGGAAATATAAAAAAATTAAAGCTTCTTCCTTTTTCTGGAAATGTTGGGTAACATCCAGTTGTGATTCTGAGATTATTTTGAAGAATCCCTAGGATCCTTTACTTCATCAAGTTGCCTGTTCCTTCTCTACAACATCAATTTGGAAATTTTTATACTCTGAAATGTTCGAGTGTCCCTCTATAATTCTGTTTAAATATCTTCATTTCTTTTCTACTTTGTGACATAAATTTTTAAAAGGATTTTGTTACCTTCATATTTCTGGTCCTTTTAGTCTATTTTCTTCCTATTCCTTTATTACTCATAATCTTATTCTACCCCCTTTGCTCCAAGAAAAGAAGAATTAAAAACTGCTTCACCCAGAGATTCAGTCAACTGTGGAACAAAACTGATTCCAGCATTCATTCATTCATTCATTCCTGACATAGTTGTCCCCACAAATGAAAACTTGTTCCAATTATGTGTATGCTTTTATTTTTTGCCTGAGAAGCAACATTTTCTGCTTCCCAGGCAAAGCATTCCAAATTTTTATGTCTTTCCCTATGCCATTAGAAGAAAGGAAGAATAGAAATCTGCTGGTTGTTGGCAGAAAATGGGCTAAGGCAAAGGGCGGGATATATGATAAAAAAAAAACCAAAGAAACAAACAACAAAACTATGGCACCAGCTCATTGTATAAAAAGTACACAAGACAGTAAATTGGATTATATCCCTGACCTGAATTTCGGTGTGGTTGGAGGAGTTAATATTGAGTGAAAGTTAGGGATTAGCATTCTTTGCTATTAGAATTCTTTTTTTCCAATTTATTTTCAATACACATTGCTTTATGAATCGTGTTGGGAGAGAAAAATCAGAGCAAAAGGCAAAAGCTATGGGAGAGAAAAAAAAAAGAGAACATAGCATGTGTTAATATATATTTAATTTCCACATTTCCTTTTCTGGATGCAGATGACATTTTCTGTCCAACGTCTATTAGGATAATTTTGATTTAATGAACCACTGAGAAGTCTTTCATAGTTGATCACCACACATTCATACTGTTATTGTGTATAATGCATTTCTGGTTCTGCTTGTTTTGCTCAGCATCCAAACTTTTCTAAAATCAGTTTGTTCATTTTTTTGAACAATAATACTCCATTATATTAACATACCCCAACTTAGCCATTCCCCAATTGATGGGCATCTAGATATTAAAATTTTTATTGTTATACTGGCAGAGATAATTACCATTGTTCTACTTTTTAAAAAATAATTACTAATTGAGAGTAATTGAAATTTAATAATCCTGAAGAATGAATAGTGTTCAATCTGTTGATCATATAACTCTGAAGACCCTTTAAACTGGAAGTCATTTTTGTTAAAACGTAATTTTCTTGTTCTAAATTTAATGAACAGCTAAATAATGATCAAAACCACAAACAATATAGGATTGAAAAACAGGATTGTATATACAACTTCTTATATCTCTCCTGAAATTCTTGCCATCAATCATGTAATTTATTTAAGGCTCTCCAAATACTATGATTTCCTACTTCATTTCAGGTGGCATTTATCCTTCATTTTCAAAGATGACCAATGATATCATGATCTTTATTTCCTTGTGAATTGTATTTAAATGAGGGAGTACTGCACAAAGTTGTCAATTTCAACGTCATGAGCTGCTTTCAGGATCATTGGAATAAATTATTCTCATCTGCCCATTCCCTTGGGGAAAGTCATCATATGCTTGGGATTAGGCATCTCTCTAACTCGATAATAGGTTTGAGGCTTGTCACTCTCAACCTGGTTTAGGTTATCTGCCAACATGATTTTGCATGTGTGGGGTCACTGTGCATATGCTATAATTTGTTGAAGCTATAGTTGAGAGTTTAGTGAAGATGGACACCAATAGTAAGTAGCCCTGAAAAGAACTCAGCAAGTCTTCACATCCGAAATACTAATCCTTTCAGAAAATCTCATGTATCACTTCATCTCAGGTGCTTTTGCATTGTAAAAAACAATTCTCAAGAGAATTAAGCCAAAGGAATAGGTGACTACTAGTGTAATTTCTGTCATCAAGAGAATGAATGGGGGGAGAATAAAAGCTGAACATTATTTAGTTCATGAAGTGTTATAACATATTTTACTGACATTGTCAATTTAGGTTCACAATGACTGGCAAGAATGAATCATAAGAATTGTTATGACTATTTTACAGATGATACAACAGAGGTTCAAAAACCCTAAATGATTTATCAGTGGCTGTATAGTGAAAAGTAAAGTTTGATTCATATTTTCCCAACTCAATGTCCATTATTATGTCTATTAAGCAAACAAACAAACAAACAAAAAACCCCCCAGGGGACTTTCTTTGCTAATGACATTGTGTCACTTGATAACACACTACTATGTTTTGAACAAGGCCAATACAGCAGCCTTCATGAAAAATACAGACTTTTATTACTTCAAAGTAAACTATTTCCTCTAGCTCCCTATGATGAAAGTATTACTTTGTATTACATAATGATAAGAACTTGCACTACATCCAAGAAATGAGAGCAAGTAATCCCATCCAGCACAATTTAGCCACAGGTTTGTTTATTTCTACCCTTTGTTGGTCTGCCCAATTGATGAAAAGGGGTAATGTAGCAGCATCTCCTGAAACAAAAAATATTTTGTATCAATTGCATTTGTATTCAAATGGGGTAAAATAAATTCTAGGCTCTTTTTTGATTTGTCGTTACCTGCTTGAGTGTGCCTAGCATGCAGAATAATCTTCGTTATTCCAAGATGAAAACCAAGATGAATAACGAGGGCTCTGAACAAACCATCAGCAGTCAATTTGTCAAATAACACACAGGCTCTTTTCTTAGAGCTGGACGCAGCCAACCTATCCCAGGAAGATTTGTATCCTCCCGCCAAGGCTGCACAATGATTAATTATTTTATATTAGTGTGGGAGAATATAAGAAGACCAAAGGAATAAAATAGAATTTTATCTCTAGTTCATGGCTGCTGAGAAGTGCTGTGTCCTGTTTGCCATTTTAAATGAACAGAGTATTTCAAGGCTAATCAATCAGATGCCATCTTCCTTCTATCTCCTAACTGATGATTTAACTCCTTACTTCTTAGGAACCTAATACTATAAACAGAACCCAAACAATTTAAAATGGAATCAAAATGCAGTAAAATAGTTTGAGTTGACCAGATAATAGAAAAATGTCTGCATACAAATGCCAGTGCTGTTTCTTTTCTGTCTGTACAGAAAACTGAACTATCACTTTATGTAATATAGTGTTTGAAGAGATCTAAGAGAACATCTATTTCAGTTCTCTCATTTTTACATATGGGGAAATAGAGGGACATAGAAGTTAAATGATTTTATCAAGGTCAAACAGGTATTAAATATCAATTCCAGAATTCAAATCTGTTTTCATATACAGTGCTCTTTCCATTCTATTTTCCTAGTCTCCATTAGGAAATACTCAGGGATATATATTTAGTAAATTAAAAGATTCGTTTAATCAAAATTTATGTAGTTTAATATTGGATTTTAGAACTCAACTAAACTTTAGCAATCTGTATCAGTAAATGAAGGTTGTAAGAGATGGGAAGGAAAGGAAGCTTCTGAGAACTATCAAACATGGTACAAAATGATGTGGAAAATAGAAGACTTTTCAAGTTCTTTACTAAATATTACAATGCCTTGGGGACAGAAACTTACGGGATCCTGATAGTAATATGTGGTGAAGAGAAGCATTTAAAAAGATGCTTGACATGTAAGAAAAAATTAAAACATAAAATCATGGATCTCAGGGCTAGATAGTTGACCAAAGTGCAGCACGCATATTAACTGTTCCATGAGATTATCTACCCTTTTGTAACATTTCTAACATCCAGGATTTTCAGCCTCTGAATACTTCAATTAATGAGAAATTATCTATGAAGTTAGGTATGCCATTTCATTGTTTGTCAGTGCTAAGTATTCCTTCCTTCCATTAAATCAAATTAAATCTCTCTATATTGCTCTTTCATCCTCATGTATACCTTTATTGGTCCCAAATGTGTCCTTGAAGACAATCATATAAATAGCGGACAGGGTACCATGTAAAGAAGGTAAATCATATTTAGTTGTCTGTAATGATAGAATCTAATTTGCAGAAAGTTTACCCCCATTATTACAAATGTTACTCCAGAATAGGTCATCCATTATTTAGAACAATATTTCAAATATGGTTTGTATAGGACATGGGTTTCTACTTCATTTGGGATATGGTACTATTATTAATTGTGGTATGAAATTCTTGCCAATGAGTGACATTAAAATAGTTTCGAAAAATGAAAGTCTCATGTTATGAATACAAAGACAGAAAATGCTGCAGGAGACATAAAGATAGGAATAATAGCAAGAAAAGATGAGTTCTGTTGTACAAATCAGTGCTGTCAAACATACTTTCCCTCTAGTGCTCAGGAGTATATTAAGATGGAATTCTTCTTTGTAATTTCTTTTGAGAAAAACAAAGTTTATAATTTTTGACAATTTATCAAGAAACTAAGAAACATGTTACAAATGACATATAACAAACCACAAGTTTTACAACTGGAAGGAAGTTCAGGGATTGAACCAATAGAATGCAATAATTCAGAAAGGGAAGTTATTTTTATTCTTCTTTTCTGAAGAAGCAACAAATACACTGAGAGGTGAAATATTTATGGTCACGTAGTAAGAAAACAGGCAAAATATTTGTAACACCTTTTTTTCCCTACAAAGATAACTGGATAGACTAGTAGCAATGAGTAAATACTGTGAATCTGCTGGAGGGTGGCTAAAAATAATTGAAACTTATCAATAAACAAATCAAGAAAATTTAATTGAATGTCTACTGTGTTTCAGGAACTGTGAAGTAATACAAAGACAAAAGAAAAAAATTCTTGTCCTCATTGAGCTTAAAATTAAAATTGTCTGCTTACCCAACCCTGCTTTGATTACTATGGCAGGCGGGGATTCCATCCTGCAGATGAAACCATTAAAAAAACAGTTCTCTTACTTTGGAACAATAGCTTTAAACAATCATGAGAGGGTAAGGAGAAAGTTGTCTAATGACCTACTTTTTTTTTTTTTTGAAAAGAGGTTAGGGGAAATCATTCATTGACCTTCAAAATCTAATAGGACTTAGAATACATAATATGATTTCTGATCCCCAATAAGTAGCAGCTGAGAAGTAAACAATAAGTAAGATGACTAGGAGAATATGACCAGCCCAGATTAGAAGCAGTGAGTCAAGATTAGAGATGGAAGTCTTCTCTACTTTTCTTTGAAATTCTCATTTGTTCCTGGTTGTTAAAAAAAAAAAGCAGACTGCAATTGGCTGATGGAGTAAATAGAGGATCTAGGATACAGAATACTTATTAAATGTATTATGCTAAGAAAGACACAATTTTTTTTTTTTTGCTGTTCAGTTTCCACATGTGCCAATGATAGTACCAAATTTAGAGAACTTTTTTAAAGAATAAAATAATAGATTTTTGCATTTAAGATTATATCTGAAATAAAATCAGTATCTGTAAGGGACTTTGCATTATAATTGCAAGAATTATTAAGAATAAATTGCTATTATTGTTGTCAATATTACAAAGGAAAAGAATATTTTAAATTTTAGTTATTCTTTACCTGGCAGATAAAAGGAGCATTGTGTTCTTTGGTTCCTCTTCATTGGATGGAGAGCATACTTAAACCAAGATAAAGGAAACTATCAGTGCACTGCCATTCTTATAAAAATAGTTCTATATATCATATTTTCAAGGATATTCGGTGCCAAAAAAAGAATAGTTAAAATTTAGTGTAAATGAATATAATGGAGCATTATTATCTCAGACTAAATGATGAATGTGATGAAGAAAGAAAAGCTAGAGAAGACTTTCAAAATATGTTGGTAAAATATGCAAAGAAATTAAGCAAAACTGGTAAACCAATATTTTTAATGTTTACAAATATATCACACACACACACACACACACACACACACACACACACACACAAAATGTTAAAGGAAAGGACACTACTAACAAAACAAAGTACCTTCCTTTCTTTTCTACTTACTGAAATCTGACTTTTTCCATCATCTTTCAAGAGAAACTACTATCATCCATATAGAAAGTACTATAATCAATGACTTCTTAATTAGAAAATCTAATGTTCTTTTCTCAGTATTCATTCTCCTTGAATTCTATGTATTTGACAATGTCAATCATTGTCTTTGATGGCTGTGCTCTTTTCACTAGGATTTTGTGACACCATTGTTCTCTTACTTCTCCTTCTACTTGTCCTATCTGTCTTTTGCACAGAAAATTAAAGTAACATATGAATACAACTCAGAGTGAAAAGGGAACTTCTCAAAGGCCATAGTTTTGCAGATAGTAAAATGAGACTTATGGAGGGAAGGAAAGGGACTTGCTCAGATTTAGAAAGGTCAGCAATAGAAACTTTAAACCTAGATGTATTGACTCCAGGCACAAGTTCTTTCTTCTATATCACACTTTTCAATTTTCAAATGAGGGATCATGGAAGATAATTTTTAGTTTCTTAAGACTGATACATGAAAGTTTACTTTGAACTCAGTTACTTTCTAAATAACACTTATATTATTAACACTGCCAAATTAAAAAAAATCCTTTCTTTCATTTACAGGTCTAGGTTTTTTCTTGCTTCTCAGAAAGTAATCCATCACTATATTCCTAGTTTTGTCCAGTTGTTGTTTTTCCTTTGTTGACAGCAAGGAGGTCTTGTCATGAATTGCAAGTAAAGTTGATTTAAGTGAGGGAGGGTTGTGCAAAGTCATCTGCTTCACTTTCTCCTCTAGACTCTTCTGGGTTATCTTCTCTATAAAGTAATTTTGCCATTGCACAAGAGTCTTGTGCAGTACTACTTGGTTTCATAGTATTAAAAGACAGATGTATGAAAATGCTTCATCATATTCAAGGTGAAAGAAAGTATCAGGACTAGATACTAGTCTGTAATACCTAGGAAGGAAAGTTGTTGCAAAGAGAATTTCATTCATTTTCTAGTATGATTTAATTACAACTAATTGTTATAGCTAGCCACTTCATTGGAACCAGGAAACAATTTTCTGACGCTATAGAAACATGTTTGAAAGTAAATTTTCTGCCCTTAATCAGAAAGTCTCAGATAGTCCTGAATGAAATATTTTGCTTTAGTCAAACAGCTTTGTTTTCAGAAATAGTGCTTTCAGCCATTCATATATTATGAATTATACTTTATTACAGAGTAATGAAACTAGAAATACTGCTCTGGAAAAATAATAAGACTAGGTTTTGGAGAAAACACTGAAGAAAACACTAAAGTATATAATTTAAAGTTCATAATTCTGTCATTTAAAAGTGATTTCCATGTATAGTAATTAGAAAGACAGCTATCCAAATTTAAGGTCAGCAAGATGCTATATTTTGTAAAAATTAAAGTGAATTTCACAGAAATATGAAAATCTCAGTAATGAAGCAACTATCTAAGGCCATATACTTGAAAGGATAACTGAATAAAAATCCACAACAAAACATCAATCACTAAACATTCCATAGTTACCTCCTTGGAGGCAGGTGATATGCTAGGCATAGCAGACACAAGACCAAACAAAAGTCCATCAGTTTCTGTTCTTAAGTCACTTATATTATTAGGAGATATAACATGCATGCATATTGATAAGAAAAATTATATAGAAAGGTAACTAAATTGTAAATTCAGTAATGTAGTTTGAATTTTTTGGCAAATAAGAAGAATAAGGAAGGGCATAATATAAGAGAAAGCACTTGATTCAAACTTTAAAAGAAAGACATTTAAGAAGTAGGGGTCACAATTAGATGCATTTTAAAAAGAAGGAACAGATAGGACAAAGGTACAAAGATTAAAAAGGCAATGTCATATATGAAGAAAAACAAAATGTAGCTTTAGAGGATCACATAGAATAAAAGGATCATAAGTAGGGCCAGAGGTAGAGAAATAGATAATGTGTTAATGAATACTCTTTGGGGCATGTTGATTTTAAAATATATAATGAACATTAAGTCAGAAAAGGCTTGTTGTCAGGCGATAGTATTGGCTTGGAACAGAACCAACAAATGAAGTCTGGATTTGTGTGGTAGGACTATTCACAGGCAGAAAAATTAAAAATAAAATAAATTATGAAATCATCCTCCCAAAGTAATCAGGGCTTAAAGCACTCCAGAAGGGAAAAGTCAAGAGTATTCTTGGACAGTACATTCCATCATTCAGAAAACATTAAGGACAAGTAATTTTGTCATTATATAAAACCATGATTGCATCTTTGTAACTTTCACACACTACTTCTACATATACCTTCTAGGAATATACGGAAAAAGTTGAAATTAAATTTTTATGTAAAAAGACTTCAAAGTTATTTACAAATAGGAATCATGTATTAGTCAAGTACTCTCTTTTTCCACGATAAATAGTACTAGTTCAATTCACAAATATTTTTTGTTTGAAATGTGTTGATAGCACATCTTTCATTACTTTCTCCATTCTGCTTGCATGATTCCAATAATATTTGTCAATATCTTAATAATGTGTGGCGTCTAAAAGTGGTTTAATGCAAGTGAGAACATTCCATCATTCTTAACACTATGCTTTTCTTCCTATAAACCTTAAGGCAGCAAAAGTATTTTCCTTTCCCATTTTTTTTTTTTTACTAGTGATTGACACTGAGTTTCTGATTAAATAAAACCAAAGAATTTCTATATTCATTGATTTTCTAATTTTTTAAACTAAACATAGAATGTCTAGAATGGCCATTAACTTTCATCTAATTCAATCATGATTTTATCAAGATTCTGATTCAAGGATTCTGATGCAACATTTAGCATGTTAGTTTTCCCTTCTGGCTTATGCCATTTAAAAGTTTGATGACCAGACCTTCTATAATTTTATACAAATCTCAGGTAAATAATGTTAAATAGTGAAAGATCATAGGAAGATCTTGCAAGCATTTTATTATAGTATTAAAAAATATATACATATATATATATAGTATTATAGCATATAGCAAATTTGACATAAACCTATTAATGATTATACTTTGGATGAATTCAACTAATTCGTAATCCAGCTGTCTATACTGTACTCTAATACACAGCTGAGCTTCCACTATGGCAGAACGAAATATTTTAAAATGATTGTTGAAATCTAGGAATGTTATCTTTCCTGTACTTCACTAAGGAAATATCCATTATAATAATCATCTCAAATAAGAAATAAAATTAGCTACACTATTACCTAGTTTGATGAATCCAGTATAGCTTTTGTGGAGCTTTTTCTTTATACTCCAAGCCATTCTTTGGTAACATGTTAGAATTAAAAATCTGATCAGCTATGGGGAAAATTTCCCATTCTATTTAGATTATTTAGTGATCAAAATGGTTAAAATGCTATTGGACCATAACAATGCAACAAATTCATACCCCATTATTCAATAATAGGGACTTTTATTTGTTGCCAAAATACTAAAGTAATGGTGCTAATAATGAAATAATAATGACAAGGTTATTTCAATATTTACCTTTGGGTATTCTTGATAGAGCTTCTTTCAGTCCATTGCTGTGTGTGTGTGTGTGTGTGTGTGTGTGTGTGTGTGTGTAAAATATCAGAGGTTCCTTTCATTGGGCTTTGGCTTTTTTTTATTACCCAATTTTTATCTCCTAAAATCTTAGGACCTTCTGATAATTTCCATTTTTTCTGGCTTTCCTATTTTTAAAATTGAAAGAGATATTTCATGAGATAAGTAAGAGCAATGAAATCAATGATAGTGATTTTACATGGACAAGGTCATGTAAGTTTAAAAAAATGAGCAGCAGAATGAGGATCTAAAACCAGGTTCTAAGAATACTTTTTTTTGTTTGTTTTTGTGGATTATACTATATCTCCTTCCAGTAGAAAGAAACATTTTCAATTGCTTTGCCCAGAGGTGGGAAGCACAAACGAGATTAAAATACAATTGTTATAAGTCAATAAAAATATCCAGGAAAACCTGATGTATGAGTTTGTGACCCCTCATTCTATTTGATTTTGTCACCCCTGATCAATCCATTACTTTTATTTTATGTTTGTCTTGAGCTTTACTTATTCATTACTCATATTGATTATTGCTTTTCCTTGTCTTTTTCAATAAATTTGATGGTGGGTTTATTGATTCATGTCTTTGATTGTTTTATTAAGCAATTATGTTGGTTTTTATTTCCTATTTTACAGATTTCTTTAATTTTAGTTTCACTTATGGTCTATTAATTTGCTCAATTTTTAATTTCTTTAATGACAATCATTGATTTTCATTTTTTAACCTTGTTCTCTCTATATATGTTTCAGGACACAAACTTGACCCTGATACCTGCTTTGAATGCATTCCACAAATGTTATGTTACCATTATATTTGTGTTTAACATAAAACTACTGTTTCTACAATTTCTTCAAGCATAGTTCAATTCAATAAGACATTTTAGTTTCTATCAATATCTTTTGATAACATTTTCTTTTTTTACTTTAATTGCTTTATAATCAATACATTTCATATTCAGCATTTCTAGTTCTCTAAATTTGTTCTTAAATCCTTTGTTATGAATGTGAATTTTTAAGGGATATATCACTGTTTAATAAAATGTGCATTAACTGCTTTTTCCAGCAAACCACTTCCACTTATTAATTCTCTTTTCTTCTACTAAATTTCCAAATTTGTTTCTAGTGAATTTTCTGTTTAATTGCTCATCTATCTTGAAATTTTCATTGAATAGCATAAAGGATAGTAGAGTCATTAAATTGAAAACAGAAATATGAATTTTCGTTTTCTTTCATTTTTTATTTAATATATTATTTTTCCAATATATTTTTTTTCCAATTACAAGTAAAGATGATTTTTTAACATTCATATTTGTAAGATTTTGAATTCCAGTTTTTTTCTCCTTTTTTTCTCTCTCTCCCAAAAGGTAAACAGATATAGGTTATACATGTACAATTAACTTTTAACATATTTCCATGTGAATCATGTTGAGAAAGAAAAAAAATCAGAGCAAAAGGGAAAACCCATCAAAAAACAAAACAACAATTAAAAGGTATGCTTCAATCCACATTCTTTCTCCATAGTTTTTTCACTGGATGCTAACGGCATTTTCCATTCAAAGTTTACTGAAATTGTCTTGAAACACTGTATTGTTGAGAAGAGCTAAGTCTATCATACTTGATCATTACACAATCTTCTTGTACTGAGTACAGTATTTTCCTGGCTCTTCTCACTTCACTCAGCATCAGTTCATATAAATCTTTCCAGACTCGTCTGAAATCAGCCTATTCATTATTTCCATTCATAATTCCATTACATTCATATACCATAACTTATTCTGCCATTTCCCAATTAATGGTCATCCTCTCAATTTCCAAATGAATTTTCATTTTCAAGAGGAAAATATTTTTAAGAATGAAATTTTCTCATGATTCCCTTAGTCGTCATACCATGAAAGACAAACACTAAGAATTGTTGGTGTAGAAAATCTTTATGATCTCTTCCAGGGGCAAATTCCATTGACAACAAGCAGAGAAGGAAGTCCTAAAGCTGAATTCAAGCTAGATTCCAGTAACCAACTATCTCCTTTTAGATGTCTAGGAGACCACTAACAATTCAAGATAGAACAAAGTTCTAAAGAATTTTTCTTTTTTAACTGCTTTATCATTTCAGTTACTTTGCAAATGCCATTCCCCATATGAACCCTATTTTTTAGCAAAGAAATAATCAATCACAATCAAACAAATGAATATCATGTGTTAGCATAAGAAAGATCCACATCTCTAGCCACTCATCTTTTCACCATACCTAGGGAAATATATGTTATCATATATATTCTTCTTTCTGAAGAGTGGTCATTAAAATTAAATAAATAAAGCAAAATTTTAGTAGTGTTATTTATATTATGGTAATTTTATATATGCTATTGATTTCTGTTTCTTTTCATTTGTGTCCCAAAGTTTTCATTTTTGAATTTATATTACATATGAAGAATCTGGGAATCTTTAACTCTCTAAGTTGAAAAGTAGTTTTATCTTAAAGATAACTGGAAATTGAGGTTCATTTGGCTTTCTCAACATTTTCTCTGGATAAGATGCAATTGTCTATTTTCTAATTAAGAAGGCACATAGCTATTGTGTATACAGTCTCTACAAACCTTTGAACACAAAATTAATTCACAATCCACAGTATGTTCTCTAAGAATCTGCTAAAATAAGGGGCAATGAAGTGACAAAATTATAAAATGTCAGATCTGGCAAAGATCTTAGATATTAGCTAGCACAATCCTTTACTATTTAAGGAAAGCGTCTGAAGTTTAGAGATGGGGGTAAACATGAGTAGGGTCACAGTGATGGTCAGGAAGAGGATAAGAATTAATGAACAGACTCAAAGTCCAGGAATCATTCTGTCTAACTGTTGTTGTTTGTCTTTTGTTTTGATGAGGACCAATCAAGCATAGATGTCATTATGACGTTTGTGTGAATTGGATTTATAAGTAAGGTAAGAGTTGTACAAAATAAGAATCACTCCCTCTTTCTAAGTCATTGAAGTCCAGTGGCAGGAGAAAAGTAAGGACAATGGGTGATAGCCTAGAATGAAGGAGATGATTTTGGGATTTGATGTCTGACCAAGCTCACTCCATGGTGCCTGTTTCAGTCACTTTCATGGATATTGGAACAAATCGTTCTTATCCATTATTCTGCTAGGGAAAGTCTTGACATTCTTTGGGATAGACACTTCCTAATTCACTGATGATGAGTTTTTTTTTGAAGTTCAACTTAATTTTAATCTGCATTTCTTATCACCTTCTTTTGTTCCTGTTGTTCAATCATGTCTGATTCTTTGTGATCATTTTAGGTTTGAAATTTTGTGTACTGTCAGTTACGGTGAAGATAGTTTAGTCAATCTGTTGAGTTAGTTCTACCAAGATATACTGCTACATAGGCTACAGTTTCTTGGAGCCACAGATGAGAACTGGGTGACAGATGGAGATCACAGGTGTGTCAGTGAAGATTTGGGATGTAAGAAATGATGAATAAATTGATTTTATGGAAAGACATGCGTGAAATAATGACCAATGAAATGAGGAAAAACAAAGAGGATATTTTTTACAGTAACAGTATAATTGTTTAGAGTATTCTCTAGTGCAAAATTGGAAGGAAGGGAAGAAAATAGCTCAAAATTCAAAATATAACAAACAAAATGCAAAAATTCAATTAAAAAAAAGAATCTACCAATCCACTCTGGAAAAAAACCCTATAATGGCACAGCCTCTTAAAACACTCAAAATTATCTTTGCAGAAGCCTCTGCTTCTCTAAACTCCAACCATACCACCCAGAATTCAGGCAAACTACCTTTCAGGCAGTGGTCTCATGAAATACAGCTATCATCCTTTTATCTATGACAGTCAAAGTATGGCAGGGAAAAGACTACTCAAATTAGAGTATTAAAAAAGTCTAAGTTTGAAATAGAACTCTCATTCAACTCTCTGAATGACATTAAACAAGGCATTTAACATATTGGGCCCATATTGACTATGTCTCATAAATGTAGGATTTATAATATATGTGCTTGGTCATCCCTTCCACATATAGACCTATGATCCTAAAATCTTCCCCACATTTTGGCTGTTTAAAAAAATTAGACACACAAAAATACACTAAAGTAGATGTATTGAGAGAGAGGAATCATTATCTATTTCAAGGGTGACAGAAAGTACTGCTATTTCACCACGATTCCTACGTGATAAATGACTGAATTGTTTTACTCTGAATAACTTCTGCTTTTCTTAATTCCTATAGGTAAGAAGAATTCCTTTCCAAAGATGCAATGAATGATTTCTTTATGACAGTGTAATTTATAATACATTACAAACTTTCCTTTTCTATTCCCCATTAATGACACTCCATCTTCTTTCCTTATATGTTTACTGATGGTCCACAATGTTTCCAATGCATCCCCTCTTCCTTTAGAATCCCTCACTTTCTTCAAGATATGGTACAAAGACTGACTTCTCACACCAATTGCTAATGCTGTTGTGTCACATATAACATATTTATTCTGAATATAATTATAAATATACATGTTGTTTTCTTATTCCTGAGTTCATCCTTTGCTGTCAACAAAGGCTAATGACATCAGGATAACGATGTCTTGACTTGCAACTGAGCTGGGTTCAAGTGAGGCAGAATTGTGCAAGGTCATTGGCCTCATTCTCTTCTCCAGTCATCAATGTTCAGTGGCAAAACATAGGTGCAACAGGTAATGAGCCCATCAATGCAGTATGAGACCTTAGCCTCTTATAGATAACATCTTTTCCTGGTCTAAGTTCTTCTGAAATTCAGTAGTTTGAGACCAAATAACAATTGGTTAAAAGATGGCCTACGTTGCCTATGCAAAAGAATTAATTAAGGAGGGGAAGATTTTCAGATTTTCTAGGCAAAGTAGAAACAATTGCTATATATACTCCGAATCATTAAAATGAAAACAATGAGTGAGGGAAATTTGGGCTGGGAACTATTATTGATTGGGGAAAGATTCATGTATAGGGTGATCAGGAAGTGAGATTTTTGATTTGGAAGGAAACTGAGTCAAAAGCCCAATGACTAAACTGAGGCACAGGATGATTTTCAAATGACTTTTTATAGAGTCAACCAATTCTTAAAAGAACAGGCCCGTGTTGGAAATAGCATATTGACTCCAAATCTAGTGCTTCTAATCCAGTATTTCCATAGCTGAATGTATGTTGCTGTTGGAAACAGCACATCAGTGAGAGTCAGAATGATTTTGGTTTAAAGACATAGTCAAGAAGCTTCATTTAAATCCTAATGGGGTTTATCAAAGTCTGGTTTTCCAGGACTATATTTAAAAAAATCATATGATAGGATGAAAGGCCTGTGAGAATAGGGATTATTATGTTTTGTTGTTTTTGTACCCAAGGAACCTGGTCTAACGTTTGATAAATGAATGCTAATTGATTGATAAAAGCCATAAACTTGCTGTTTCTCAGTTTCCTCTTTTCTCAAATCAAAAGACTGATATGGTCCCAGAGATTCTATATGATTTACCATTTAGATGTCATTTCATGGGTTACTCTATCAAATATGAGCTATCCTACTAATTTACCCTGTAATATGGAGATTTCTCTGATGTAAGAGTATGATCACAGACTTAAAAGATTACACTAAAATCTCCAATGATTTATGATACTAAATTCAAATTCATATTTATTAAGCATCAAATTTCTGGGCAGGCATTAGGCTGGGTTCTTGGGAAACAAAGTATAAACAATAAATAATACCTGATAAGTAATTCATCTGGCTGTAGTATGATGAATAAGGATAAAACATTTTTTTAAAGTGCCTAAAAATAGAAGGGGAATGAAAAAGTAAAGACTATGAATAATCATAAGGCATATAAGCAGATGGTGGTACCAACAATGGGCTCATAAGTAAAGGACAT
This sequence comes from Sarcophilus harrisii, assembly GCF_902635505.1. Taxonomy (NCBI): domain Eukaryota; kingdom Metazoa; phylum Chordata; class Mammalia; order Dasyuromorphia; family Dasyuridae; genus Sarcophilus; species Sarcophilus harrisii. The sequence continues at coordinate 349,038,343 of NC_045427.1, read as the reverse complement.
ATCCTAAATCTATACTTCTCTCTAACAGTCTGAATATATAGGCCAAATCCTCCCAATTAGTGGCCAATTTCCATGGTATTTTTCACTTACTAGATGTTCCTTCTCTCTTTAGGGGTTGCCTCATTACTTACAATGTTTCCCAGAATCATCAGTCATATCATGGTATATACTTTACACAAAGATACACACAAACATAATTGCATAGTCCTGAGTATAAGAATAATGAAGTCCAAAGTAACATGTAGGAAATTAACTATAATCAAAACTATTCAAAGCACAATAGTTTCAGAAATATTTTCCCTCTTGAGAAATGTTACTATCAGCATTTTGCCCTTAAAGAAAGAGCTATATATTTGAATCAAAGATAGTAGATTCACAATACAATCATTCATGTGTATTGGCTGGCATAGTTATATGACCATAATTCTAGTACTCACTGCTCCAAATCCTTACTCTGAATTGTTTCCAACAAGATACATTTAACTATGGAGATCCTGGATTAGAAATACCAGATTTGGAGTCAATATACTGTCTCCAGCATTGGCTTGTTCTTTTAAGATTTGGTTAACTTTGAAAAAAGTCATTTGAAAATCATTCTGTGCCTCAATTTTGTCATTAGGCTTTTGATTCAATTTCTTCCAAATCAAAAATCCCACTTCCTGGTCCCCCTATACATGAATCTTTCCCCAAGCTAGAAGTAATTCCTACCTAACAATGATTAGCCTCCCCTTTGATCTTCTTTTTCTCCTTCCAGTTATGTGGTGGTATTATGGATATAGAGTTAGTCTTGGGCACATACCTTGTCTCTGCCACATACTGTCTTTGTGATCCTTGGTAACTTACTTAGACCTGTACAACCTCCAGGAATTCCCCAAAACTCTAAGTTGCAGAATAAATTTTAATAAGCATTGAGAGAGATAATTTTCACAATGGGAGTTCATGTTACCATTGAAATCACAAGCATTGACTAAAACCAGTTTCCTCTTCAACTCACCCTATAACCAATACAAAATTCAGAATGTGCAATTCATTCATCTGTCTTAATGTCTTTTACCCATTTTAAACTTAAGGTTTAATGAGTTTAAGGACACTTTGTGTCTCTTCTAGTGTTAAACACAATTCATATATACTATATATTTAATAAATACTTGAGAAGTTAAACTCCAATAGATTCTGATCTTGGACATAAAGTCACAATTGATTTATTTAGCTTAATATTACTACCACATATTCATTGCAAACTATTCAAAGGAAGGATTAAATGTAAGGATGAGAGTTAACAACAAATGTTCTTACCACTTCTATTTGAAACAGAAGAATACACTGAGAGGAATACGGGGATATTTTCTAAGAATCTTGAAAGATAGTAGTACAAAACGATGTTTAGAGTGAAACTAATATTGTCATCTTCTTGAATTAGGATTCAGTCAAGGAATTTAGTTAGTTTCAAGATTAAGATAAGTTTAAAGATCATTTATAGGGCATTTTAAGATATGCAAAATAATTTATGGGTTATCCCATTTGAGGCTCGCAACAACCTTATGGAGTAGGTACCTTTTTTTTTTTTCCAATTATGAGAACACTGAGGCTGAGAGAAGTTTAAAGACTTCTCTAGGAGCACATAATCATTAAGTTTATGAGAGAAAATTCAAACTCTTAGCGAACTCCACAGATACACAAACTAGGATACACTATAGAATTTTGTTTCTGGGTTTATCTGTCAAGATCAGATAATCTTATTGGGACAATTTGACTAACCTGGCCTAAATTAAAGGGAAGAACTCAATAATCTTTCAAGATCCCCTTGAAAAATATCACTAAAACAGTAGGGTTACTTTTTATCTGAAGCATTATTTTTATTCCATATTAGTCTTTCTTTGAAAATTCTAAGTTTTTTCTAACTTTTTAAAGGAAACTTGGCTTTATTTTTCTCATTTTTTTAAGCCAAAATCTTACTCAATCTGCAAATTTATTACATAAAATTCATTATTGACAAGCTTTTTCCTTTCTTAATTGTCTCATTAAATAATAGGCTAAATGATGATAATGATAATGAAAAATCATTTCTCAAATGTGTATTCAGTTTTACAAAGTAATTCAATCTTGATTGAAACAACCATTTGGAGGAAGAAGCAGTGAACGAATTATGATTATTTTATTACAGATAAGGAAACATAAAAAAAAACCTTAGAATTTTCCATTTGAAAGGTGATAGAAATGAAATGCCTCATTTCAAAGATAAGAAACGTATGGGTAAGGGCAACAAGATAACTCTCTGAAGGATATACAACTATTAGGTGACACACTGTAGTTCAGTTTAATTTAACAAGCATATATTAAGTGTCTATTATTTGGAAGATAAATTTTTTAGGAAGTATATATATATAAAGAAAAAATGGAAAATAAAACAATGGCTTCTAACCAAAATGAGTTTATATTTAATTTCTTGAGAAACAAATATTTATCACAGGCTCAAATAGAACTAGACCATAGATCTTTGGATGTCCAGCCACAGGTTCATGTATCATGAGGATTTTGGAGAATAGAATCAAGAAGCAATGTCAATAAAATGATAGTATAAATATTACATAGGAAATTACTTGGAAAAGGAATAGAACCTACAAACCTCAAATTCTCAATCCATAAGCTAGGAAGGGAACTAAATATTAATCAAAACTTTAGTTTTCACAGTAAATGAAAAAAGGCAAGGGAGTAGTTTGGTAACCATAAAACAGTGAGTATTATTTTAATTGCTGGAAAAATTTGACAATACATAAATAAAGAGAATTTCTGAATATCAATAAAAGCATACCTGTTGATAGCTAGAAATAGTAGCTTTGATTACAACACTGACTTGTGAAATAACAGGTCAAGGGATTTTTTTCCTTCCTTCCCTTTATTAATTCTTTGATATGGAAAATGCTTTATTATAGGGATAACCTAGAGTTTAAGAAAGCTTTTTATAAGATAATGCCATGTAATTCTTTGTAGAAAAGATGAAAAGATATGTATCAAATGGTAATATGACCAAGTAGATTCAGAAGTATCTAAGTGGTCAGATTTAATAAGTAGTCAATATTTTAGTGTCAATAGCAGGCTTCCAATGAAATCTGACATGTTTATTAAGGACCTGGATGAAAATGTAGATGGCACACATCAAATTTTGAGGTTACATAAAATAGGGCTAAGAACCAATACATCCTATGAAAAAATAAATATTCCAAAAGATACGGACAGGCAATAGCATTGCACAAATGTAATAAATTCAATAGGAAAAAAAGTAAAATGTATACTTTGATAAAAAATATATTCACAAGTACAAGATCAGTGAGGAATGTTTGGATAGTGAATATTCTGAAAAAAATTGAGATTTTGCTTAGTTAACTTTTATGGAATTTGCAAAGAAGATAATTTAGGATTGAAGCCAGGAGCAACTTCTTAACAATTAGAGAGCTGTACAAAAGTGGAATATAATTTTTTGAGGGGTGCTAAATTCCCCTTCCTTGAAAGTTTTCATACAATGGTTTGACAGACATTTACTGAGCATGCTATTATTTTCATGTATAGGTTGAATTAAATGGTAGCTGAAATCCCTTAACAGAACCTGACATTTGTAACTCAGTTTCTCTTACATAAAACTTCTTAATAAACAGAATTATTTTATTAATAACAAAAGAAACTGTTGGAACCATTGCATTATAAGCTGAACTACAGATTATAATAGGGATGGTTTAAACAACACCATTTATAACCCCTTATTTTTAATTTGTCTTCTGTCATCATACTCAATTATTTAGCTAATTTGCACAGGATTGCTACAAACTGGATTTCTGATAGATTGATTTTAGTCTCATTGCAGTCGAGATCATCTTACAAAGCTTTTAGTTTCTTACTTTCCCACATTAGTTTTCATCACATCTTTTTTTCCTTTTCGTAACATAGTGAAGGGAAGAGAGAGAGTTGTTCTGTAATGTAGCCAGTGTTTAGAAGTGGCCATCCTGTAGAGTATTCAAGGAACATGCTGGGCTTTTTCAGAGATAGATGTTCTGTCTAAATGTAGAGGGACTTATGCTTTGGGATAAGTAAACTCTTTTTGTTTCCCATTGAATTCTTCTTTTGGGATGATGGAACAACTCTGATTGTCCCTGTTGAACTTAGGCTTTGTGATGACTCAGAAATCTCTTAGTGCTTTCTTGGTCACAGGTGTTAGGAATCTTACAAGGTGCTAAGTCAGTTACCTAATTTTAGCATGGTGCTTAGCAGTTCTCTGGTTCACTAATGTGCTTAGTACTTGTTAGAATTCTGCAAGAGTTCACACCTTTCACACCTTTAAGAGTTCACACCTCCAAAAGAGCATATAAAAGGACAAGTCCACTGGAAGCTTGGGGAGATTCACAAGTCAGAAGCCCACAATTCCACTCTCAGAGTAGGAGTCAAGATTCATTCCAACTTCCACCTTTGTGCTGGATGGAGGCTTTGGATTCAGAGGGAGCTAGTGGCTGAAGCTGGCAGAGGCAAAGGACTAGTGGTAAGAGTTCTTGGAACCAAGGAGAGAGGTAGGCCTCTAAGAAAGCTAAGTGGGCTATTTTGAAGGAGACAATAAAGGATTGAACTTTTAACTTCTGGCTGCATTTGAGGTGATTATTACACTGAACGGAAATGAAAGCTGCTCCCAGAAGCCCCCCAGGAAACCAGCTCTCAAAGAACGATTTACACACACAGGAATAGGAGTAGGCTTTGTCAAGGAATAGGATTTTTGAGTAAACTATAAATGTAAAGAAAACTACTGTTGCTCTTTTTTCTAGGTTATGAAGAATATTAGGATATTTTCAACACTTGCAGTAGATTATTTTCTCTCTCACTTCCAGACTCTCTCTCCTATTCTGAGCAGTATTGGTGCAAGATATAAAAGACACATACATTTCTTTCTGAATAGTCAAATTAGATCTAAGATCCTAGGTATCTCCAGTTCAGTTTCTTTCCTTAATAACAATGATTCTTAGCTGGATTTTCTAGGCCTTGTAACAACTTCATCAATACAAGAAGTCTGAAATTTTTAGATCTGAGTACAGATTTAACAAATCTAGTCATTTCCAAGAAATTAGTAAGGAAGAAAGAGGGTTTAAAAAGAAGACAAGGTATGACGTTATAAAATAGGAGAAGTGAAATAACACTTCCAGATTCCACTAACCATTTCAGGCTTTAACGTTTTCAAGATAAACTGATGTAGAAAGTATAATTATATATAGGTTATTGTTTCATGTTTTAAGTATTAGACAATGTTAATAAACATCTATTTTGTGATTGAGGAAATAAATACAAGTACTTTGTACTTGGTATATTAAAGACCTTTCTAAAAGAGATGTTGGTAATTTTTTCTTGGAAAAACCTTAGACATGCATCAAGGCTAAATATTAAGAATTTTCCAAAAAAATTCTATTGTGGATCGTAGAGTGCAAAATGGAATAGACTTTGAGAAAAGTTTGAAAGAATTCTTTACATTAGGGTGAAGATGTGCCAGGATAAAGGTTCAGCTTATGTATACTGACAACTGAGGTGACATAATGTACAAAAGAACCTCCTAAAATTAGTTGTGAACTATATAGTAATTATTTGGGTCAAATATTACATTGCAATTTTCTAAAGTCTCCAATTTCATCAAACTGTAATTTCATAAAATAATTTTATAAAAAATGTTTTGGCAAGATAATCACTTGGGTTACTGAGATATATATTAGACAAGTATTGAAGGCAGATCTGAAAGGTCAGCTTCACAAATCACTGGCCTGTCGACCACAAGGAGGTATCGTGCATCATTGCTGGATTTCAGCCCATGAACCATCACCATTTGTGCCTCCCTGTGGTCACAAACTTCATTAAGGGGTTTGGATAGGCCTGTACTAATAGAAATAGATTAGCTAATACAGGCCATGATAACAATATTAAGTCTGGGCAGGAGCTCACAGGGAGGCAATTTCACTACTCAACTTGCTAAGGGCATAGGACACAGGATCTGAATTTTCCTGGCAGAAATGATGCCTTCCTCACACCCCCATGTTTCCATCTTCCTATAAGTCTGGTAGAGTGCTATTCAGATAACAGCATTTGAAAATTCTAAAAACCAAGGGTCAGCATAGTAAAATCACCAGGATTGCAAGCAGTAAGAGTCAGAATAGAGATACTTCAAAGCTATGATGTGATGGATATGAGGGAAATTATTTCTTAGTAGGGAAGAGACGAGAAAGAAAAGAATGGCCTGTCTTAAATAAAATTAAATTAGAATTGCACAAATAACTGGGAAGGATATATCATTTCATTCCTTGATTGTACAGCTGAGGAAACTGAGGCTCTGAGAGATTCTTAAAGCTGAGGCTCTGCACAGTCATACTATTATTAAGTGATAGGGCCAGAATTTAAAGTGAACTTTCTGAAAACTAATGCAGCATATATTACATTGAGCCAAACTGAAAACCATAGTACAATCTTCAATATAATCAACCTAGACTAATTTGCTGTTCTCAAAAGTATCCAATACAAAAGTCTACTCATCATTTTATCGATTCTTTAAATGTTGTCCTCCTATAATTTCTGCCTATTGAACTTCTGCCATAACTTGAAAGAACCAGCTCAAATGCCATACTTAAAAAAATCCTTCCCTTATGTTCTTGTCAAACTTCTTTGGAAATCTACTGAAATTTCTAAGTCCATTGTCAGAATTATATTTGTAAATGTGTAAAATATATGGGATTAAGTATGAGATCAATTATATTGAAATAAATTTTTAATTTTTTCCTTTTTTTCTCCCTGAGACAATTAGGGTTAAGTGACTTGACCAAGGTCATACAGTTAGGAAGTGTTAAGTGTCTGAGATCAGATCTGAACTCAAATCCTCCTTATTTCAGGGCTGGTGCTCTATCCAATGTGCCATCTAGCTGCTCCTATTTTTTTTTTTCTTTAGCAAGTTCATGGATCCCTTTCTTGAGGTATTCTTTAACTTAGTCATTTTTAAGTATATATTTTATTTCATTTAAACAAAAACATTGCCATGTGCATAAAAGAATATGAGATTCTAAATATGAAGCAATACATTTCAATTTAAGAAAGCCTATATAATAAATATTACATATTGAGAACAGAGTTTTCCATTTTTGCTTCTTTGTAGGAAGCTGCTATTCTTTTTTCCCTTTCCCATCCCTCCTCCTACAAGAAGGCTATAGTTAAGCACATGTGTACACTACATCCCCACATACACACATATATATCTCCATATATCCAAATCTACATAGATATGGATTATATATACATATTTTATATAGAATATATAGATTTCAATATATAGATCTAGAATACGTATATAAATATTTCTCTCAAATATATACAACATACATATACACACATGTACACAAATATATATATATATAAGTACACATCTATACACACACACACACACACACACACACATATATATATATATATATATATAAAACTATAGCCATACACATATACTTTTCAAATGCATCTATGTAAGACTATATGCAAAATTGTACTATGTTCTTTTTCTCCCAAAGTGGATAACATCTACATTAGTCCAAATCTTTCCATATTTTTCTAAATCCACTAACTCATCATTTCCTACATTATAACAGTATTCCAACCTCACACTTTAAAGTTATTTTAATAAGTCTAAAACAATAGGATCAATATGATTGACAGTATAGTTTCTCTATTTTTCTCTTTGGATGGAATCAATTTTAGCTTTAGCTTTGTCTTAGATCATGATTACTACCCCTACTTTTCCTACATAAAAATTCTAATCCTGATCTTTATTTTATATTTGTATGTATTTTTTATTTCCTGTCACTCCTGACTCTTTGACTGTACTTCTACCCATTACCTTGCCCTCCTATTATTTAACTTACCTTACTCATACCAGTGATTCTTCTCTTAACCTCATCCACTGACTCTATCACTCTTTTTCCCATTGTTGTTAATCTACACACTTTATCCTATTACTGTTAATTTAAATATTGTCTATAACCCCCATTCTATTCCTGTGCCCTTTTATTTCTTTATAAACTTAAAAGACTTTTATTCTCTTCTAAATGTATCTGTTGCTATCTTTTTAACTCTGATTTGATATGAGTAGGGTTCCCATTAAAAATTCCTCCCTTTTCTTTTCTCCCTTCCCTATCCCCTTATCCACCTGTTTCTTGATGAATTTAGAAGACTATAAACAAATACTTATATGTTTGTATATGTGCATGTACTATGGTTCCCTCTTTAACCTATTACCAGTAAGAATAGAGTTCCAGAATTACCAGTCCTCCTCCCCCCCCCCCCCCCCCCCCCCCCCCCCCCCTCTAATTCCTTAGTCACTTTTTTTCTCTTGTACCTCATTCACATAAGATAGTTACTCTTTTTACCATTTTCTAAACAATTTTGCTTTTGAGAATACCATTATAATCTATTCTATCTAAATCTTTCTTTCAAACTACTAATGACACTCATACATATGGTTTACTTTTCCAAGTATAAAACATAAAGAGTTTGTCTTAATTGGGTCCTGGTAATTAGTCTTTGATATTTACCTTATGTTTCTCTTGGCTCTTGTATGACAAATTTTCTACTAAGTTAAAGTCTATTTTTGCAACAACAACAAAAAATCTCAAGTCTGGCAATCCATTAAATATTCTTTTTTTAGTATGTTATTATATCAAGATTCTTTTTATTATACCTTTCAAGTAGTCTGATTATTCTCATTTTCTTGATTTGTTCTTGAAATCAGTTGTTTTTCTTATATGTTTCACATTCTCTTCTATTGTCTCATTATTTACATTTTGTTTAATTATTTCTTGATTTCTTATAACTTCACTGGCTTTACCTTGCAAAATGTTGATTTTTCAAGGAGACATTTTCTTCCCTACAATTCTGGAGCTCCTTTTCTAGTTGGCTGATTTTCTTTTCATAAACTACTAGTTTTTCTTGGATTGTTCTTATTTTTGTTTTAATTTTTCCTAAATCTAATTTTATTTTTATGTCTTTTTTTGAGTTTGAATTATTTTTTGGACAGATGAACATTTGATGCTACTCTTTGGGTAGAATAATAGTTTTTTTTTTGTATCAGTATACTTCTCTAGAGATGAACCCCAGTCTTCTCTATTCCCATAGTAATTTTCTATGGTTAGGTTCTTTCTACTTTGCTGGCTCATTTTTAAAAAATAACAGCTCATCAATATAATTAAATATAGTTATGGGGTGTGTGAGATGTGCTTCTGGGTTCAGATTCTCCTTCAGTTTCTCCCTTTGGTTTGTAACCCAAATTTAGCACTACTACTATCCTATAAATACCCACAACAAGTAGTATCCTCACCCAACTCTGTATTTACCAAGCATTATGATAAACCCCAACCCCATCCCATACCTGCTGTTTCATCAGAATCAGCCTAGAGGTTTTTATACTTCTTGAAGGCCAAGTCTCAGTCCTGGTATTTTTCTTTAGATTTTCTCTGGTTGTCCCAGGAGGATCATCTTGTTTAATTTTACTGCTCCACATCTGCCCTAAAGAGTGGTTTGGGTTTTTTTTTGAGGGGGACACCTATAGAGCTTGGAATTTTCTTATATACTCCACCATCTTCCCAGAATCTTTCTGTTCCTTAATGTATTGCTTAGAACTCAAGTACTTATAATTTATTGTATATGAAATAAATAAGAAAATTATTACAGAGCTGTCTTAAAAGGAAGGAAATTCAGGTCAAGAAAAATGAAATGAATTGCCCCAAAACATGTAGATAGTAAATTTTGAAGTCAAAATTTGAAACTCCTTTTCTCTGTTAAGTTCTATGGAAAAAAACAGAGCTAATTGAAATTGGCTGCATTCATGGGAATATCTGAATTTCCTTTCAGAACAAGCATTCAATTGTTCTAATGAGATGAAGGGCATTTTAAAGGCAGACTTATCACATTTATTTTGAAAATAGCATTTCAATGACTTTCAACATACCAGATAACAAACACAGTTCACAATCATTTAGTATAGATGTCAGGTTTTTTTATGAAATGAAAGATATAGAATTAATACAGCTTAAAATAAGAGTAACTCGATATATATTAGTTTGTAGGAAACAAAAACATTCAATTAATAGATTTTGCATTAGACGAAAAAAACCCAACCATCTGATGGGGTTTCTGAGTAATTCATAAAAGTGTCAATATTTGTAAGGGCAGATGTACATTTTTCTGATGTCATGTACTTTTGGGAGGGTTACAAAAGAGTTGAAAACAAATTATTCTCTTTTCAAATTGTCACCTTAAAGACATATGGTTCCCTGACTGAGCCAAAAGCATTTGCAATAAACCATGGCATAACACATAGACATTTGAGGTCACTCCAAAAATATAAAAAGGAAGTTCAAGTTTTTCCACTTTTGTATTTTTCCACTGTGTATATACACAATGAGCATGTAATTGACTGAGGCTAAAAAGCCCTAAAAAGAGCCCACATCTCCATGCTAACTTATTCTGTTCCATTCTAATCACCATGAAGACCTATCTTATAGGATTATTTTGAAGGCCCCAATAAGATAAGGTATTTCAATATTGCAACAATAAAACATTACATAAATATGAGTTAAGCATTTACTAGAATATAAGCTCTATTAGAAAAAAGAGACTGTTAAAAATCATTAATAAGATTTGATCTGACATGTAATTTTTCCATGTCTTATGCCTCATCTAGGGTAATTCACTAATAGCCAGATATTAAACAGAATATCTGGGCACAATTAAAATGAGTTTCCTCTCTAATGCTGGCATACTTCCAGAAATTATTACTGAAAGGATAGTTTGTGAACACTTAAAGGGAAAGAGGGAATCATTATAAATCAACATGTTGCCATCAATAATGTGTCATGCCAGGCTAACCTCATTTGCTTTGGATACATGGTTATTAGACTGTCAGCAAAATGGCATATTTCCCACTTTGCATCTGTTGCTCTATCTGGTTTCAACTCCATGGGAAAAAAATATCCTTCTGAATGGAGGGAGGGCTGAGTATTAAACTGTTTTCAATACCTTCTTTTATTGAGTGTAAAAACTGGACTCTATTCACTCCACTTTGCATCTGTTGTACTTAATGGTTTCAACTCCATGAGACAAGATGTCTGCACACTGACAAATAAATATTTCCTTATGTCCATTCCCTTCCTCAGACCCATCCCCTTTCCTGCCCCCTCTTTGTTCTAACTTCAATTTAAGATAATCATTTTTTTCAAGAGAGTATTTTTTACCTTTTAATTGTATACAGAGCACTAAGCCCAGTGCCTGGCAGATAGCAGGTGTTTAACAATGTTCACTGGATTTGCATGCCAAGAAAATGGCATAGACATGATTTGCCTGAATATTAGCAAGATAAAAAATCATATCTATATCCTGGTAGGAAGAAGAGAAAGGTGAACAAGTAACCCAATTAAGCATTCAAAAGGAATTGAGAAGAATATTGAGCCTGGGATAATGCTAAACATTGGATTGGGGAAGGAAGGGGAGGGAAGAATTAGATTATACTGGATTATGCAAATCACACAGTTCAAAACAATGGAGGTGATAGGACCATTGTATTCTGTTCTGCTCAGCCTTTACCTGCAATAGTCTTTGTTGACAAATGTTAGGAATAACATTGACAAAACTTCAGTACATATGTACAAACAAACAGTTATATGTAAAGTACTGGAGAGCATGGTATATATAGATCAAATAAACCATCAAAGCAATATTATAACTATCTTCAAGTATCTGAAGAGCTTTCATATCCAAGAAGGATGAGGCTAAGGACAAAATGTCCTAATAAGATAGTGATTCAATAGTAGAAGGGAAATCTTAATAAGACTGGATTCTCTTGTGAAAGATTTTCAAGTGGAGGTTAAAAGAACTCTAATCAAAGATGTTAGAGAATTCCTACCATAATGTGAGATAAAGTGAGAATTTTAATACATGCAAATAATAGGAAAATAATTTTTTACTTCAGTAAAAAAAAATCAATTGCACAATAGCATTAGAGATGGTTATACCATCTCTATATATGTAAAAAGATGTAGGGTTTTTTGCGAGCTACAAACAATATGTTTTCAAAATGCTGTATTTTCTCCCACAGTTAGTACAGTACCATATGTTTGCTCATTCAATAAGCTTTTCATAAACTATTTACCCTACTGCCCAAAGGCACTAAGGATTCAATAATAAAAATGCCAAAAAGATAAAAACAGTACGTGGATTTATTAAAGCATTTAGATTTTTATTAAGGGTTGGATGAAGGAAATATATGTAAATATATGTGAAAAAAAATACTACAATAATATTTTGTTTAGAGAGGCAAGGGGAAACACTACCATGTGGGATTTCTATAAAGGTTAGAGTTGGATTTTAAGAGAAATAATGGATTCACTAAGATGGAAGTGAATAATAGGAACATTTCAGTTATGAGGGAAAGTTGGTAGAAACTTATGAAGACAAGGACTATGACATTATGAATGAGAAATGGAGAAAATGCATGATAATCAAGATGATAATAATAAAACTGGCATTTCTGTAGAGTTTTAAGGCATGAAACTTAATTTGTATGTTCCTAGATTGAATTCTTTAAAAACCCTGTAATTTGTAAACCCTGTAAAAACCTTCATTTTATGTATGGGAAACAGAGCCAGACAGAGATTTAGTGACATACCCAAGGTCACACAGCTAATGTATCTTGAATTGGATTGATCTCAAATTTTCCTGAAATCAGGTCAAATAATCTCCAGTATGCCATACATATGATTTAGCAGCATAGAGGAAATATGTATAATAGCAATGAAATAATCACTGAAATACCAACAAGTTATGTAAGTGCTACATCTTATCTTTATAATGAGATTCAGAGGAGATATTGGAACTCAAGTTTCCAATTGCTCAATTATAATCTTTTCCTCTTTCTAATTTTACTCATTCAAAGCTTTCAATATCTTTCTCCTCTGAGTATCATTTTCAGCCTGACACCAAGTATTCTTTGAATACTCCCATTCAACAAGAGTTTGCTTTGAGGTTGTATTAATTCCTGTGCTTTGCAAACTCTCATGGTAACTAAGTCCACCTAGTTTGTGCAGAAGGTAATTTGATTCAGTGTTCAGACAGAATTATTAAACTGTACAACGTCTCCAAAATTAGGGAAGACTTTCTAAGATATAATCATTGCCCATGCATTTATATGCACATACGTATACACACACACACACATATATATAAATTACTAAATTTTCATTAAAATATCATTGCTGTGTTCAAAAAACTCAATAGTTTTTTTTTTGTTGTTTGTTTTTTTTGCTTAGGGAATCACTTTGACTATGGCCCTAAGATTTAAATCCTAAACAACTCATGTCTTTGTTTCCACTTAATCTTGTATTCTAGATGACCCACACATTCCTATCAAACACTTTAAGAGAAGCAGACAATGCTCTGCCATCTAAGCATGCAGAAGGATGGCAAGCCTACGTGTTTTGATTATACTTTTGGTAAGACCAATACCAATGTTCCCTAATTGAAATAACAACTTTTCCCTGATATGTTCCAGTATTACTCAATAACTAAAAAATATTCTTCTGAATGCATTCTATTGCCCAATACTGTTCATGATTACACCTGTGCAAGTTTCATATTTCCTACTAGACTGTAAGTTTCATGTTGGTAGGGGTTGTATTCTCAATTGCCTGTGAGAAATCTGAGTATGTTGTTGGCACTCCAAATTCATTGGTGTCAGTTATAAAACACACTATACAAAATATTTATCTTTCCAAGGGTTCAATAGAGCAATTAGAAAATTATAGGCATGTAATGAATATGTCAAAAATAATTAGGAGATTGCTGTAATTCTAGAGTGAGGTAAAGCACATGGAACTGGGTCTAGTTTTTTTCTTCTTTCATGAGATTAATCTTTATCAGAATTTATAACCTTATTGAAATTTATAACCTTCCAGTGATGAATTACTTAATTTCTAAATTGGGAAGAACTGCCAAAAAGAGGCACTGGAGTGAACAGCTATTGAGAAACCAACATCATCTTGATATCATGATGACACATTGGTTTAGAATATTTCTGAAGCTTAATTATTTTTAATTAATAATCAAAGGGCTCTTATACTCATTGAATCCTTGAATTGGATTGATCTCAAATTTTCCTGAAATCAGGTCAAATAATCTCCAGTATGCCATACATATGATTTAGCAGCATAGAGGAAATATGTATAATAGCAATGAAATAATCACTGAAATACCAACAAGTTATGTAAGTGCTACATCTTATCTTTATAATGAGATTCAGAGGAGATATTGGAACTCAAGTTTCCAATAGGTCCAAGGACCTATATTAATGTAGATGATTAACAACCCAACTTGCCAAATCATTATATACAAGGCTCCTCAAAAATGTTGGCACAGAGTCTTTTCGATGTGTGAGATTTTCTTGATTTTTCAGTTCTACAAGGAAGGTAAAAAACTAAATATTTCTGCCATCCATTTATGATGTAATACATTTAACCATGTGGGGAAAAAAAAGAGTATTGACTATATGGCCTGACTGATAATAATGCTGAAACTGGTGACAAGAAGGTTGGAGTTCAGATCCAGTCTCAAAAACTTCTTGGTTGTATGAGGCAGGGTAAATAAAATGCTTAGGTCACAGGGAGTTATGAGGATCAAATAAGATAATATTTGTAAAATACTTAGAATTCTGGTACATGGTGGATGTCTTAACCATCCATGACATCAGAATGGGAGCTCCTTTAAGTTAGAAGTGGTGCTACTTTTCTTTTGGGATACCCAACACTAATGAGAATGCATTATACTCTGAATCTCATTTTTGAACTTTTATAGTAAATAGATTTTCACTCTGAGAACATAGCAGGGAAAAATCTCAAAAGAAAGGGTTGATTCATGCAACTCCTGGGGGAGTAGGGTTCTATTAAACTCATAGGGACAGCATTTAGGATGAAGATGTTCAGTTTCATCATATACTCAATGGAAACAAAAGGTTAGAAACCAGCAACTTTTACTTGTATGCTGCAATCCCCTCAAAAACTTTGGAAAATTCTGAAAATTATGGACTTAATACGATTCTCATTAAGGAAACAGCTCATATTTAAATGTTATTTTAAAATGGGTGAGGACAATAGTAAACTCTGTATCCTTAGCAATCATTTGTGAGTATTTGCTAACATTTGGACATCCATTAAAAAAATCCACTAATTTGTTTTGTAGGTGTCTAATCAAAGCTGACTAAACATCAAACCAACTTCAACTCTCATCTAGGGCAAGGAATTATGACCCTGGAAACAGAAATAAAAAACTTGAAAATGTTAGCTTACTTTGTGCCTTTCTCCAGAATTTATGAAACATCAAAAAGTCATTATATTTTAATAAGTTTTCTTTGTGATTTGAGCATAATAGATTTTCAATAACAACTTGTAATTATTTCATTTTTTACTATTCAGTTGTTCCATGCTTAGGCCACTGACATAAAAAACACGAGGCAATAATAAATTTTTAAGCTGAAGAAATTGAAAATGATGTCATAAACTGAGATTAAGAGTCCTCCACGCAATTGGGTCAAAAATAAAAGCTTCTTCAACACAAAGTATCCATGACAGAGACTCCAACATTTACAACCAACTTTGGAGCCTCATTAAACTATCAGGTGGAAGCCTAGAGTATTTCCAGAGCAAGTGAAAGGCTATTATGGTGAGAAGAGATATCAGAAACCGTACAACACATGCAAACTTTATGAAGGAAGAAATTAAGGAAGGTTATAAAAATCTGAAGTGACTTCAAAGAGTTTAATAAAGTTCATTTTTCTGAATCTGACCACAAAGCCCTTTGAAACTTAAGTGATATGTTACATAGAAAGTAAAGGCAATAGTTTGACTCCAAGTCAGACCTTCTGTCTCCAAGTTATATCTCCTAGAGGTTTCTACTGCACAAAGCTATTGGTCAACAAACAGTGAATAATTCACTTTATTAAACTGGAAACTATAATGGGGAAAGCAATTTTTCTCAGAAATATTTCTGGATTTCTTTAAACTTTTGTGCTTTGAATAAAAATGTGACAGTGAGACAGGAAAAAAAGTATAATTTAAAATGATGTTCACCCAGAGGGACAGACCATCATGCAAAAATTAGAGATTGTGCTGCAAATTCATTCATGTCTAATATTTGTGATATCATGCTCCAATTAAAATAGTGATGGTTTTGGAATTATGTAACCTAGACTTTGGGATTTTCCCCTATTACTTGTCAGAGCTTGGTTAAGTTAATTAATTTAGGAAGGACTTGATTTCCTTATGTATAAATTGAATATAATATAATTTCACTGGTCACATCTAAATCTCTAATTAGGAAAAAAAAACTGTCATTTTACTATTACTCCAATGTAATACTAAATGCCAGAGCTTATTTCAACTAGGCTCCTTTTTTCATCTGAGAAATTTTTATGTAACCTCTAGTATATAGGTAAATAAAATAAATATTCAAACCAAACACTTATTGATAATAACTTATTACTAATATAATATAATATAATATATATTATATATGTAATATATAATATAATAATATAATAACTTATTACTTATAACTTATAATAACTTATAATAACTTAAAACTTATAATAACTTATTACTAAATTTTATGTCTATAAAATGTAAATATTTATTACTAAATTTTATGTCTATTTACATTTTGGGGTTTTTTGGTAGATAACAATATTGCTGCTTATTAATTTTTGTTAAATTCATACAAAAAGGGAACATGCAACAACTAAAAAAAGTAGGCTGTAGTCAGTTTGTGAATAGACTTAAAAATTAATTAGATTTTTATAATAAACGAAATAAGAATCCAAGGAAATATTTAACCCTGAGAGATAAGTGATCTTTCTTTAGAAACATAATCTTGTGGCTCTCTGGAAATATGCAATGAGAGAGAGAGAGAGAGAGAGAGAGAGAGAGAGAGAGAGAAACAGAGAGAGAGAGAGAAACAGAGAAAGAAGAGAGAAGAAGAAGAAAGTAATATTTTGAAGCTATTATCATTTTGCAAACAAGAGATCCTGAGTTCCTGATCAGGGAGTGCTTGTCTATGAGAGTGAAGAGAAAGGAATATAAATGTCAGAGAATTCATGAGAAGAAAAATTCAATTATGAGGCCAATGTTGAAAATGTGAATTTTTCAACTAGAAAAATGAAGATAATTTTACAACAATCTCCTAAGGTAGTTACAATTACCTCAGTAGTATTGTTGCTAATCAACAGGGGAAGAAATTAAAATATGAAGAGATTAAGTGATTTTCTAAAACTCCATTTTGAATGAAAAAAAATAAACTTATCATCTTTCTCAGGCAGTATTATAATTCTTCTTATTGGTGAAATCCTGCCTGATAAAACAAACAAACAAAAAACACTCACCTCATTTTCTCCCAATATTGTCTTCCTCTGTTAGATTGTAAACTCATTGAGGACAAGGATAAAATTTTGTATTATTTTTACATGGATTCTGAGTATTTAATATAGTAACTGTAAACTGGTATGTATTGAAGAAATCTTTATTATTTTCTGACTCATCATACCACTACTTCTCCTAAGGTCAAATTGAGAACAAATGTAAATAGAATATAAATGCATATGTATTATATTTCCTTGCTTATTCCAAAATAATAAAATATCAAATAGCATGAGATTCTTCATACACATAGTAGAATAGAATAAGATAATCTCCCATAAAACTGAAAATCACTATTACATAAAGAACTATGCATATTAATTTCTTAATAAATGCTCTATGTAGGTAGTGACGTTATTTTTTCCTGAAAAAATACATTAAATTCAACATAAAATATTCAAGCAAATTCCAGAAGTCTTTATTTTTTTTTGTTTCATTTTGATCAATGATTATAGCCCTAACTTTTTCTAGTAAATTCTACTGCTGATCCTTGTAGTAGTGTTTCTGTATATGTCTTATTTCCTATTCATCTATTTTAATTCTGTTCCTTAATTTGCTTGCTTTTATCCTCTCCCCACCCATGGATCCCTCACTTATTTTATTTTCTCTACCCTTTTCTTCTTTCTTTATCCCCTTCCCTTAATCTATATATTTTATCCCATTCTGATTTATCTAAGTACTCTTCTATATTTGATTTACTTTTGCTTTCTTTATAGATTTTGGAGAATGCTGTATCATTTATGGTATATGTGTATGTGTGTGTATGTGTATATACACACATATATATTTGTATATACATATATGCACATATATGTATAGATAGATAGATATAGATATAGTGTTCCCTGTTTAACTCATTCTCCATATGAATAGGGTTCCAGAACCATAAGCCCTCTTCCTCCCTGCAAATGCCTCTATATCAGTTTATCTGCATCTCATTTGTATAACATTGTTATTTTTATCTTTTCCTAGATAGTATTGCTTTTGGGAATCAGATCATACTCATGTCTCAATTTTTCTCTTGAGCTACCCAATTATTGATGTCAGTCTTAAATGTATGTTATATATTTCCACGAATAACACATAATTTGCCCATGTTGAGTTCCTTGAAATTAATCTTTGATATTGACTTTTCTCTGTTAAATTTTCTACTAACTTCAGGTTTGGTTGAGACAAAGTTTTGAAAATCTGCAAGTTCATTGAAAGTTTATTTTTTTTATCATTCAATATTATAAATATTTTTGCTGGATATGATATTTTTGGCCATAGCCCTAATCTTTGGAATGTTGTCATATATTATTCTGGGACCTTTCCAGGTCTTTTATTGTGGGTGATAATAAGTACTGTACAATTCTAATTGTAGCTCTAGTATATTTGAATTTTTTTTTCCTTTGTTTTCTTTCTTGCAAAATTTTCTCTTTGATCCGGGGTTTTCGAAATTTGGCAGTAATATTCCTATGTGTTTTTTATTCTATTTTCTCTTCTTCTACCATTACAAGACAATATTTTTGGATTATTTCTTGCATTATTGCATCAAGGTTCTTTTTTTCTTTTTAGTCACAGCTTTCAGGTAGTCCAATTATTCTTATATTTTCTCGTCTTGATCCATTCTGTAGAAAAGTTTTTTTTTGTTATGTTTCTATTTTTTTTCATTCTTTGTATTTTATTTTATTATTTCTTGGTGTCTTATAACTTTACTGGCTTCCCCTTGCTCAATTCTAATTTTCAAAGAATTATTTTCTTCCTTAAGACTTTGTATCTCTTTTTCTAGTTGGTTAATTTTTTCATAATCTTTTTGTTTTTCTTGAGTGGTTTATATTTAATTTTACTTTTAGCTTTTGCTCAATTTGTACAAAAACAATTTATTCAATTATAAGTTAGTTTTCTGATTCAGAAGAAATAACCAGTTTCATTGGAGTCCCAGGAGAAATTCGATATCATAGCACTGTGATCACTATGAATGAATAATAATTCTTGTGGTCCATCTTCTGCATCTTCAGGAAATTGCTCTTCTTTAGAGCAGACATTTAGCCTATAGTCACCGCAACTGGATTCCAAGAGTTTCATTGTGGGGAGACCATTGAATATTGAATAATTCATTCTTATGTGACTCAAAGGAATGTAAGTTACGTTTCAGAATCCTAAGGTCCCAAAATGCAACTTTTTTATCAGCTGATCCTGTGGCAATAATGAATTCACTATAAGGATTGGAAGAGAAATGATTTATTTTGGCAGTGCAGGCATCCACTGAGTGGCTTGGTTTAGAAGTATCATTTGACTGTGTGTCCAAGATCATACTGTTCTAATCATCAGCAACTGATCAAAAGAGAGATTCATGGAGCAGGTAAAAAGGAACATCTTTTACTACTATTGTGTGTCTTGTGGATATGGTATTTGTATCCATTACTTTCCTTTCCTTTGGAACTGCTTTGATGTCCCATAAGCTCATCTGATGCACTAAACAAGTGTCCATTGAGACTTGAGTTCCCTTCTTTTGATGTCCATGGAGATGCAAGTCTGGGTTATACTCCTCAAAAAAGTCTGGTTTTGAAGTGTGTTTGGTATAGTCAAAAACAAGGACATTGCTGGATGGAATCTTTGTTACAATGATGCAAGGATTCTGGGGGCATATAATGAGCCCTGTTCACTTCACCTTCATGGTTAATTTTTATTTCAATTTCAGTATTTCCACTAAATGAGGCAAAAGTTTCAAATTATCTTTTCTCACTGTCATGGTGAGCGGCATCAAATTGAGCATCATCATTGGGATGGTGCACACTGGCTATCACAAGATTGTCCTGTTCATCTGATGTGTGTGTTCCCAGGACCAGTTGATGAATGCTGAAATTTTTCCCTTCAGGTCTGGTTACATCTGGAAGCCA
The DNA here is from genome assembly GCF_902635505.1 of Sarcophilus harrisii. Classification (NCBI taxonomy): domain Eukaryota; kingdom Metazoa; phylum Chordata; class Mammalia; order Dasyuromorphia; family Dasyuridae; genus Sarcophilus; species Sarcophilus harrisii. Next base: position 349,017,954 of record NC_045427.1, on the reverse strand, counting down.
CTGTGCAATTAGACTAGCCTCATTTAGAGCATGGGTCATCACTAAGTAGAGAAAAAGAGTATTTTTTTCTATTATTTTATATTCTTCATTGATTACTCATTCTTCTACAGCAACATCAAAGACTGATTCAGGGCTCTTTACCCAAGCATTCTCAGTCCAGCTTCATGCTTGCTGTGAGACTCCCTGACCTTTCTCACTTGATCTTTAAATTCTGTTCTGAGTTCTTCTATAAATTCTTTCTGGGCAGATAGCCATTTAATGTCACTCTTTGGGATATCAGAGACTTATTTTTAACTTCAGTGTCTTTCTCTGAAGATGAATCCTGATCTTCCCTCTTCCCATAAGTTTCTATGATTGGGTTTTCTTTACCTGTTCATCATCATCATTATTATTTGAAATAAGAATGATTAGTGTAAGCATCTCCAGTTCCAGGGTGGGGGGTGATAATGCCTCTAGCTTCACTTCTGCTTTCCACTCCGACCTGGACCCCAAACCAAAAGCTCTCTCTTTCTGCAAGTGTCTATAGCCAGCAACATCTCTGCCCTTTGCTTCTATACTCACCTCATTCATTTTTTGCCTAGGGCTGTGTCTCAGTAGCACAAACTGCAGAGGTTCTCTTAATTTTCCAGGACTCAGAATATGATTTCCCATGACATTTGGAAGGTGAAAGTTTCTGTGGTTCAGACTGAGGCTCCAGTCAAACACAGCTAGTCCCACAAATCCCCACTTCATGTTTCTATGAAGTTAGTCTGGAAATGGTTTCACTTCACACTGGCTAATCCCAATCCTGGGGTCCATCTCCAGTCTCCTCAGATTATCTCAGAGAGACCCCTATTCTTCCCCAAGCCTTATTTGTTTTTTACCAGTCTATATTTACTCTGAGGTGAAATTTTGTTCTGTTGGGGAAATCTGGAGAACTTGATATTTTCTGGTCTAATCTGTAATATTCCCAGAATTCTTCCCCATATCCACAATTCATTCTGGTCCTCTTTCTGTTTTATTATCTTTTTTCCTTTTAAATACTTGATTTCTATTCTATTTCTATTATTTATTCTTTGCAATGGATGGGATGGAGAAGAGGCTATAATATCCCCAGGTCTAATGATTTTCCCATCAACAGTACAGATTAACAATAAAAGGAAAATAAAAATCTTTCTAGAAAGATGTATTTTTCCGGAAAACAAATATAAAAATTGGTAGTATGAACTGTTCTGCTCCAGTTCATACAACTATTCTCGGTATGGCCAAAATCACTTTAATTGGTCATTCTCTAAATTATAGAGACCCCCAAGATTACTAGAAGTATACATTTTATCTCTTTTGTGTCTCAGCACTGATTGGACAGCAGCGATTCAATAAAATGTTGTTGATTGATAAAATTTGCCACATAGGCAACAAAAAAGGAAAAAAGATCAATTTAAGGGAAAGGGTTAGGAAGTTTTGGAGTAGACCAGTCATCCCTTCCCTACTATATTATTGCAACCAATTTCTCATCAAATATTTCTTAAATTCTTAATATGTCAGAGGATCTATAACATGAATATAAAGTCAAACAATCTCTGAAGTTGAGGACGTTACCTTCTACTTTTGTGGCACTGGGAGATAAGAACAAGAGGACATATATTCAGAATTCAGCAAACTATTATCTTCCATAAATAGAAATGTTTCAAAAAGTGAATGCATGTGTTTTGCTTCTCATGAAAAGAAGTGATAGACTATACTTACAAAATGAGTCACATATTTCCTAAAGTGGAAAATGAATAGATTTGATTTTCTGAACATACTTGTAATGGAGGGTTTTTATTTGTGGGATTAGGTTAGGGAGAGATCTAAGGAGAGTGGATAATTGATGAAATAGTTAAAAAATAACACCAATGAAAGCTTTTTTAAACTTACAAGTTTAGGGGACACATATATAAAATAATTTTAACATGAATATTGAATTTAACATATATTTTATAGTAAACATAATCAAAATTCATATTTTCACATAAAATGTTTTTCCAATCTTTGTATATGGAAATATTCATCTTTGTTGAGTTGAAAAAATTAATAAAAAAGTAAATTATGACAGGTTTGAAAAAGAAAGGAAAAATATGGAAGAAGTTGAATTGTGATCATTCTTTATGAAATGGGAGAATGAATTATAAAAGAAAGACAGGGAGAGACAGGAAGCACTGAAAAAACAGAAATGAGCTACTGGGAAAAGATGAAGGAGGAAATAAAAGGAAGAGAAATGGAGATGTTCTGTCTAAGAAAGGAAAAGAATGATAGGTTAGATCCAGAATTACCAACTTTCATAAAATCTTGGGGAACTGACAGGGATGAAGACAATGCTTAGGGATCTAGATAGAGAAAAAATTAGAAATGAGCAGCATCGGAGGCTAAATTATGTGCATTATATTCAACGGATAAGATTCCATTGGATGATGAATATGTAATTCTATGGCATGTGTGTATGTATGTGTCCAAATGCACATAGATACTCCAATAAGCATCACACTTCAATAAGTAATTTGTCATATAACTTCATGATATGATCTGCCTTAACTTGATTCTTTTGTTCAAAGTCATATGGTTATGAGTGAGAATAAAGTAAGAGGTGAACAGGATACTATGCTGAAAAGAGATTTTAGGCTCATATAACTCAAAGTGAAATGATTAGAATGAGGAAAATAGTAAGAGCAATTTTATATGATGATCAACTATGAATGACTTGGACAATACTCTGAGAAATACACTAATCCAAGATGATTCAGAAGGATGAACCTATGATGAAAAATTGTATCCAACTCCAGGGAAAGAACTTATGGCATCTGAATAGAGATCAAAACCTTTTTTTTAAAAACATGAGCAACGTGGAAATATGTTAAACATTGATATATATATATATATATATATATATATATACACACACATATACATACACACACACAAAGTATATGAAATTACCTTCTCAATGAGGAAGAAGTGGAGTGGAGAATTCAAAAATTTTAAAAGATGAATGTTACAATATTTTTACGTGTTTTTGCATGTAATTGGGGAAGATATTAAATTAAAAAAGGGTAGCAGCAATTGAGGGTAAAGGGATGAAAAAATGTAATTTTTTTCTTTCAGTGCAAGATTCATCAAGAGAAAGGCAATGAGGAAATGGGTAGGGTTAAGTTATATAACAGATGATGATTTCCTTAAATATCAAAGTTGAAGGAAATCTCAGAGACTACATAATTCAATGTACTATCTTCCAAATGAAATAATTAAAGATTCAGGAAAGAAAAATGGTAAATCCTAGATCATATAGTAGTTTTATGCCAGCACCAGAATTCAAAACTAACCATGATATGTTCAAGACTAATTCTCAAACATCAAACATAATCAAATATCAAACCATTTGACTTTGCAGATATTCTTATCATTGCCATTTGACAAATAGGTAAAAATAGCATCATCAGAAAGCAAATCTATATTACAACAGCAATAAAAAAGAATGTGTTCTTAATGAATATGAGGAAGAATTGTGGAACAATTTCTTTTAAATCTCATCAAAGAAATGCTGAAAATCTGACCATTCCCAAAACACATTCCAGTAACTTTGAAGAGGACTACCTGTACTAAAAATGAAGGGAAAGTAAAAGGATGGAGTCAAAAGGACCCTGACTGATTCTAGTGACTTAACAAGGTATAATCACTTTATTTTCTTCCTTTTTTATTCTTAAATCAAACATTCAGAACTTAGGATGAACAGAGCCTATATAAAGCTTGGAGTCAAATCTATTGCAGTGGATCAATTCAAATTGATTTTTATAAGAAGGAGATACTATGTCAGAATAAGGAAAGAAGAAATTCTGTCTGTCCAGATTTGAAATTTTGTAGCAATCGTGGTGGGAGGGAGAGAAGAAGAAACTGCACTATAGCAAAGAAAAAAAGTTATCAAGGAAAGTCTTTGGCAGTTTTGGCATCATAAAAAAGGGATTCTACACTGAGAATAATATCCAGTGGATGGAACACTGGGCCTGGAGTCAGGAAGACTCATCTTTCTAAATTTAAATCTGGCCTCTGAAACTTACTAGCATTGTAACTCTGGCAATATATTTAACACAGTTTCCCCCTCAGTTTCCTCATCTATAAAATTAGCTGGAGAAGAAAATGGCAAATCACTTCAGTATCTTTGCAAAAAAGAAATCCCAAATGAAATCAAAGTGTCAGACATGATGAAAATGACTCAGCAATAGAAATCATGAGAAAAGAACAAGTCTTTCCATAGTTTCCATTCTGAATGCTTATTTATAGGCATCCTATTACTATAGGTAAATAGATTATATAAATATAACACACACACACACACACACTCAAGATTAGCAAGAAGAATTAAATTCTGCTCTGATGTTAGGGATATCCCTTAATTAGGAACAAAAAAAGATTGCAATTGAGCATAAAACTTTTTAATTTTAAATAAACTTACTAACTTCTAATAGAAGGAAATCTCTGGACATCAGAAGACATTGCATTGCCACCTAAATTCAAGATATGCAATCACAAATGAAAAAGCAAACCACTAATTTACTGGAAAGGTAAAGGAAAGCACATAAGTTAAACTCATTCACTCACCTCCCCATCTAGTTACACTTATTTCCCTGGGTAGAAAAGATGTGGAAATAATCAAATTAAAAATATGTTTTATTATCATGTTCCCTTAAGTTTGAAAGTCTAATAAGGTTAATGAAGCACAGTCTAGAGACATCCACAATCAGCTTTGTTTAAAGACTGCCTAGAAAATATTAATTCACCTTGACATGCTATTTATTTGTGATCAGAAAGCATTAGAATATTAAGTCCTTTTTCTTAAGTTAATAACTACTTAGAAAGTTTCCCAAGTGTGCAAATTCACTCAGCGGGGCTGCACTCATAGGATTAAAAAGACAAATTATCTTTTATAAATAAACAAAAAAAATCAGAAGAATTCATAATGAATGCAGAGAGAAATAATGCTTTCTCCACAAGCATATCTGGAGGATTTAATTCATCATACCATAGGATAAAACATTATTTAAAGATCTCTTAAGTGATCAACTGTTAGATAAATGGATGCCAATTAAGAAAACTAAAACTGGACTAGTAGGAGAGACTTGATGGAAAGCATAATTTGCCAATATAAACAAAACAATATTTGTAAAGTTTGAAAACTGAATTGTTACTCTAACATCTCAAAGAAACATTATGGGAGGCTTAAAGGAGATGAGTTATGAATTTTGAATACCTTAAGGTCTTATATAAATGGCAGTTAAATTATATATTATGTAATCATGAGGCATAGAGTCTTCTGATGATCTCATTTTCCAAGATCTCTAGTACATTCCTTTTAAATTCAAGTAATGTTTATACAGAGATTCTAGATTGTATAGATCTACTTAACAATATTTATTTACCAATCAAGCTAAAGGCCTATGATGTGTGAGTGGGAATATATTCACAAATACTTTAATTTACATTAGTAACAATTTCATAAGTATAGACAATGACCAAAATAAGAAATAAAGCTTTGATTGTAGCAATTGATTTCTTTTTTGCAAAGGATCACAGTAAAATTTTAACAATTTACTCTAGGTAGGACTATGCATTGAGCATTTGATACATAAAATGTCATAGTTTAAAAAGACAGACTGTGTTTTTGAGGAACAGCATAGCTAAGCACAGAATTAATCTTAGAATTAGAATCTTTAAAATGCAAATCTACTTTATCATAAGAGAATACAAGCCCCCAAGGTCCTGAATGACTTCTCCACTGAGACAACTATTCTAAAAGAAGGACAAAGAAACTGAATATAGGTTCTCTGAAACCAAACAGATTAAGATTTGTCATCAGCAGAATAATGTATCTTTTGGACAGAAGTTAACAAAAATTCTTTCTGCTAAATAAAGTGTGAAGGAGTTTTAATCTTCATTGATTGAAAGAGGGCCCAAATGAAAGCTGAGTAGTTTCTAACATCCTAAAAACCTCTAAAATGTAAAATTTGATCATCTAAATCTAATGAAAATATGATTGCAAACTAAAGTTGGCAATAATTAGGAAATTAAAAAAAATTTTTACTTTTTGTTTTGGTGTCATTCCTTTAATAGCTATTGGTCTATACCTAGTAGGCCCCTGAATTGAAAACATTTCCAACAGGCCACTTAATAAGTTCTTCATTTTTTCTCTGAGTCTTCAATAAAAATTTATTAAGCTTTGCTATTATATAGTAAGCACGATATGAATGTAAATCATTATTTCTATATGTTAGGCATTTTGCTAAATACTAAGGAAAGAAACAAAATTAAAAAAAAATCCTTGTCCTCAAAAAGAATTAATATTAATAAGTAAGAGAAACATGTAGATAACACAAGAAGATAAATAAAAAGTTGATGGAAGTAAAGTGAAAGAGGAAGACATTAGCAGCAACAGAATTTTGGAAATAATTCCTTCAGAAGGTAGAATTTGAGCTGACTGGTTATAAGCGAGGGAAATGAACTTCCTGCCAAGATGACTTCCTGAATGCAGGTGGACTAACCACTTGGAAAAACTAATATTAAAGGGTTTTCCAGGCAGATAATGTAATGGAGCTAGTGTGATATTATGGAAAAGGTACTGGCTTAGAAAAATAATGATGAAGTAATGAAAATGTGTTACTAGACCTATACCTTAACCAAAAGAGCTCATTGAGAGGAACAAGTGCTTCATCTACTACCAAAAAGCTGGAAAGTAAGAGAGGATCTATGAAATAGGGATTGGTTAAAAATTATGGCATATGCATAATAATGGTGAAATTATACTTTAATAAAGAAAAATGATTTTAGAGAAATATAGTTGTAATAAACTGATATGGACTGAAATGAGCAGAATGAGTAAAACCATTTACAATATCACCATATTAAAATAATTTTTAAAAAAAGATTTAAAAACTCTAATACAAGAAATGATAACTGATGAATATAAAGGATCAATGATGAATCCAACAGAGGACTAATCAATTAATGTGCATAATAAGGCACATATTTGTAGATAAGACTAATATGATGAATTTTCCTTGAATGAAGATAGAGATTAGAAGTATTTAAAAAGGATCAAAATTTAAAATAAATAAAATTTAATTAAAAAAGTAATGCCTTTAGAGTCAGATCACCATGTTTGAAATTCTTCTCTTTCATCTAGCTGCTCATGTTTCCCTATGAAAAAAAAATTCTTAGCAATGTCAATTAACTAATACATAAAATGAAGAGCTTAAATGAGATGTGCTCCTTAGAGATTTATGTTAGTGAAATGACCAAAAAAGTCTCACCAAAAACACAGAAATGAAAATTATTATATAGCTATTAAAAACTCAAGAATTAGAAGAAATCTAAAAGGACTTTCCAACAGAAAAATAATTCCCATTATAACATGCAAGAAGTGCACATTAAAATTTAACTTAAAGACCTCTTATTAAGGCATGGAAAAAGATACTTCTTTCATGACAAGTTTCAACTCTTCCATGCTGCTAATTCAAGCCTTCATTTCTAACTCCATCAGCTTACTTTGCCCATTGAATGGCAGATGGTAAGGTAGTGTACCAAATTCCTCCCAATATCTTCCTTTATAAGGATAAGAAATTAGACTTTTGAAGCTTTGCTCATCTATCCCTCACTTGCTCTGCCTGGTTTCAAATACATAAAATAAGATATCCCTAGATTAGGGACTTCTCTCCCCATCCACTTTCTTAACTCTTTTTGTATGTTAAATATCTTTATTTTCATTAATTATATCCCTAGCTCTAAGCACATTGCCTGAATGAAGTATTTTATAAATGTTTAATGCATTGAATTACACTTTAAACTCCCCTTCCATATTGAAATTCATCTTCAATTACCTGGCATTATGGCTTAAGAGTGTTGACTGGTAGCCTTCCTATTGATTCAGTAGGGCAAAAGCTATATATCTCATATTTTATTAAGATTGGTTTTAGAGTAGAAAAGTACATTATGCTTACTATTATATTGGGCCAGAACTTTGGAAAAATATATTTGAGGCAAGGATTCTTACAACAAGGTGTTAACTCAGTGGAATTGTTTAGCATAGTGATTCTCTAGTTCAGTATGATTGATTTAATCATACAACAAATAATTGTTCCCTAGTGATATAATGATTGGCTTATACTTAGTATGATGAATGGATATAATTGCAATAGAGTATTTAAAAGGTCAGAGTCAGACTTAAGAGGAGGACTGGCAAGACAAAGACTCTTTTGGTGACTGGCCTGTACACCTTCACTTCTCCACTGAGACCAAGGCTCATTCGGAGGACCTTCAGAGAGCTAGCCTGGATATTACATTCTATAATTGCAGAATTCTGGGCAAATGATAGGAAAATAACACTGCTAATTAATACAGAATTGAGAACCAGTTGATGACTGAAGAACACAACTCACTATATTCCACATATTATACAATCATTTAAAAAAAGGCTTTTTGAAAAATTATGTGAGGAAGATATGGACAACATCAATTTTTGAGGGAAGAGGAGTACAACTAAGAATTTGATAATTTGCTCTCCATTTGAAGAATCTACAAAGTTGCTAAGCCACAAAATATATTATATTATATTTTTGAAGTAATATACCAGCGAAGTGGATAGTAGAAAATATAAATGAGATATTTCATTTTTTCCAGATAGATGGTCTTTTCCCTGTTTTGGAAGTAAAATTCTAAAGGTTGCCTCTGAAATGTTTTAAACATAACTATCTGAGTAATAATAAGATTTTGAAAATTTACATTGACTGCTGAGAAATAGTTTGTAACTATATATCTCATTTCAATTACCTACTTAAAATGAACAACAACATAAATCTATTCAAAGAGCTATAACAATAGAGTTTAAGATTCCTATGACTTTGAAATCCATTGATCCATGTCCTTGAATGAACTGCACATCAGACCTTTACAACTCAATTAATTCATTTTACAGCTTTCATAATGTATATGATTTGCAAAGGTATTTCATTGTCTATTATTGGGGTCACGATATGATAAATGGCATGGCTTCTTAGTTCAAAAAAGTTCAAGGAAATATCCAACACATATGCTTTGAAAATAATTTTATTCTAAAGCTGTTCAAAGAGTTCCACATACTATCACATTAAGAAGTCATAACCTTAGTTCTAAAAATGGCCTCAGACATTTATCAGCAGTATCACTAGGATAGGTTAATTAAAATAATATCTGTCTAATTTCCCACAACATTAAAAAGCAGATAATAGTTAGCACCTATCTCAAAGGGATAATATGAGAGGGGAAATCAGATAATTTTTGTAAAATTCTTTGAAGATTAATAGACATTTGACCAAACCATTCAGCTTCCCTTCATTTTATCTGATTTTTCCTCATTCTGATTATTTCTTTTCCTTTCCTTCCCTTCCCTTCCCTTCCCTTCCCTTCCCTTCCCTTCCCTTCCCTTCCCTTCCCTTTCCTTCCCTTCCCTTCCCTTCCCTTCCCTTCCCTTCCCTTCCCTTCCCTTCCTTTCTTTTCTCTTCTCTTCCCTTCCCTTCCCTTCCTTTCCCTTCCCTTCCCTTTCCTTCCCTTCCCTTCCCTTCCTTTCTTTTCTCTTCTCTTCCCTTCCCTTCCCTTCCGTTCTTCCTTCCCTCTCCTCCTTTTTCCTTCCTTTCTCTCTACTTCCCTCCTTTCTCTCTTTTTCTCTTCTTCTTCACTCTTTTTTTTTGCATTAAAATCTTTGAAAACAAGTATGCTTTAATAATTTTCCTTTTAGTCAGAGAAGTGAGAATAGTATCTGACAGAGGTGGTAGGAGACACTAATGGCAAACAACAACAATACCTTTGCTAAGAGAACCTCAAAAGAAATCACAAATAATTAGCCATAACTGAAATTACTGAATAATAACTACATACTTACCTACCTATCTACCTATACATCTATTTGACCCACACAGAAACACACACACACACACACACAAACATACATAAACCAATAAAGGATATCCTACAAAAGATAAATTTATTCATAAATGGTCAAACCAGGAGCAGAAAGACACAATATAATGTAAACATCTGAAATCAAAGAATGAATAAAAATGATGGTAATTATGTTATATACTTGAAAAATATTATTTATAAATTTCAAACATATGTAGAACTGAAAGTTTGGGAATTCTACCCACTAGTGCAGATAAGAAATTCACTTGTAATTTATAAATAATAGTCTAGGAGAGCAAGAGGTTAAAGGGATTTGACTATGATCACATAGTCAGTACAAGTCAGAGTGACAATTTAAATGCAAATATTCTTTAATCCATCATGCTGGTTCTTTATTAACTATACCAAGTTCTCTCTCAAGCATTCATAAAATTCCTATATTCTCACTAATAAAACAAGACCACAAACTTATTTCTGTCTCACAAGAAGAATGATATTGGTTTCAGTTTTGCTTATTTGGGGTAATTACAATTTTTTATTTTCTGCTGTAGTTTATTGTTAGTATTTCATTCTTCCTGAATCCTTACCATTCATATTATGAATGAATGGAATGCTAATGATTCAGAAAGAAATCAATATTTTTCTACAAATGAAGCTTTCAATTTGTCAGGGTGGGAGTGTTTAGGACTACACCAGGAAGAAGTAAGTAGTAGGGAAAGCTGAGAAAGGAGAGGGGTGCCACTAAATATCTTTCTCATTTCCAGTATATCAAAAACTGCCTGGTATTTTACATGCAAGACCTATATTAACTGGGGCTTGTGTATGTTAATAGGAACCATTCTGACAATTTATATTTTGACTTTTTTGTGCTAGACTTCAGCACAACAGTAAATGCCTCAAGATTTTAACACAGAAAAATTTTGAAATTCAAAACAGATTCATCTTGCTCAGGAGTCTCCACTTAGGCTTAGAACACATTCAAATACCTTTTCATGGCTCATTTTAAAGAGCTAAATAGAAATAATGCTCTACCTACTGTGCTACATCAACAATATTTCCCACTCATAGATGATTATATTTCAGTATATGAAAAGAGACAGTGAAAACTTTCTGGGATGTCATAGTAAACTCTACAAGCATGATACCTAAAGCCATTCTATACCAAAGCATGAAAAAAAAATCACAATTAAGAACTATTTGTTCAGCAACAGATAAGGTTACAACAACTTAGAGCAGGCTATCGTTCCATAATATAGAGATATTTCTTGAAGATTTTTTAATGTGAAAAGTCAATTCAACTTTTATAAATACTAATAAAAAGAATAATCACTGGATCAAAAAGGAATATATTAAGCACTACTGATTACACTTGGGGAAAATATTAGTGTTATAATGAAAGAATGATAATGATTCACTATTCATTTTGATAATGTCCCATTTGATAATGACTCACGGAAGGTGGTATAGAACTCCTGCAAACTGAGGGAACCATCATTGTTGTAGTCATCAAATCGGAGTAAGTCTTCTAGGGAACAACCGAGAAAGTCATTTTCCAGGGTCCCCTCCTTTGTAAGCTATTGAAAACAGAAGACAAAGGTAAAGAGATTTGGAGCATATTTCAGAGAGAAAAGGGGCATCTTGGAAAACATAAAAAATAAAGAAGAGGATTGAATATCAAACAAGGAGGAGCAACATGACACACACACAGAGGGTCTACAAAATGGAAAAATCTCAAAGTACTCTTCCTCATAAGCCTTCTTTCAAAGATCTCTGTCCTGGGCCCTGATAGAGGATTATGATATTAGTATGTCAGTCTGCTCAGGGTCAAGTTACACAGGAAAGAAAATTTTCAAAGATAGGGATTTATCTAAAGCTAGACATTTTGTTAGGGGAAGTGTATAGATTAAACAATGATCTTTCAAAAACCAAGGACAGGTCTTTTCGCCCTACCACATCTTCTAAGAAATAGAATTTTAGACACAAAAAGTAAATTGCGAATTTTCCTCTATTCAAAAAACACTTAAAGCAGATATTATAACCTTGTATATTAAGAAGAGGGTGAAGAACATCTTGGTATGAACTTTGTCAGCTCTTGTCCTGCAAATGTCAAACATTCTTAGGGTACCATGTATATGTCTTGCCCATGCTGCTGCCACTGGAGAATATTCATTTTCTATCATCACTGTAATTCTATTTGTTGTTTACCACAATGCCACACTACAAACTCACATTGTGAGTTCTGGCCATTTCAGTTTCAGTCATATCATCCAAGTAGAATTTATTTTTTTATAACAGTTTTCTCTAAGTGAGTAAAACTAATAGCTTATCCAATTTTGTGTTTTCTTCACACAAGCATGGCAAAATACAAATCTGAAACACAGATGGATAGGAAGACATTGGGGACTTAATGAATGTTTCTTAAAAGAATAACATATAAGATTAACAAGAATTCTTTTAAGGGTTACCTTGCTTTAATCCTTGGTCCTTTAATATTTTTAAATTCATCATCATCTTACTGTACATATTATAATCATTTTCTTGGGGGAAAATGTGACTGGAAATTTAAGTTGTATGCACATTGAAAAGGACAAAAGATAAAGGAGAGTTCTTGTTTTCATGCCAAGGAGGTGATGAACTTAAAATGAAGAAGGAAATGTACATTTGTAGACATGGCTAATGTGGGAATATTATTTGATTGAATATGCATATTTCATGAGGATTTTCATTTTCTTTATTTTTATTCAATTATTCATAAGGAGTAAAAAGAAAAGTGGGAAAGAGAAAATAGTTGGTTCTTAATGGAAAAAATAATTTTAAAAAAAGAACTGAATACCACAGGGATAGAAGTAGAATGAGGATTTTGCTACTGTAAAAGGAAAATTTGCATACCAGCTTTGCTGGTAGATGAGATTTCAGATTCTGGCTCTGACATATCTTTGGCCTTTCTCAAGACTCAACTTTTAGCTTTTGTTTTAGAAACAAAAATGTTCTATTACAAGTCTTTTTGTTTCAATTTTTGTTGCAAATTCTGAGACACAAAGACTTATGGTAAAAAGGCCAAAAAGCTACAGGCCTTAAAGCTATCACTTCCCAAAATATATATTACTTTGGGGGCTCACTGCAAATATATGATAATTATATATAGTTATATAATAATTAGAAACTGAAGGATATAAGATTGACCAGAAAAGAAAATTAATCATATATTTTGAAGAAAGGTTAAAGCTCAAAGCTATAAGGAATATTAAAAGATAAAAGATGGATATGAACAGGCTTGGCATAAGAATTTAGGAAGATAATAAAATTTATTTCTTATATATTGAGTTCTGTGTAACAGAAAGTATTGAATTAGGTAAAAACCAGCATATTTTCAGTCAATCAATAATTCATAACTAATTAGGAAGAGACATTCTCCTTTATATGATATTCTTGATAACATGATTATAAATGTTTTACAAGTTTTCCAGGTTAATATAAATATGTTCAACACATTTTAAAGCATAATATACCTAATGAAAAATTTCATCAAGATTTTCCTAGGACTACATATCACAAAAACAATCAAGCACTGACTAAAATAATTTATTTATTTCATAGCAATAAATGCTTACACATCGGACAACTGGTTTAATCTGATTCCAACAAGCAAATCAATTTTTTGTCTATGACTTTCCTTCAAAAAATGGATACAGTGTACAGGAAGAAGATGGATACTCCATTGAACAAATAGCTAATAGACAGAAGGTGGAGCTGAAAAGGACATTAGAGATCACCTATTACTTCTTCATTCATTTTATTGGTAAAGAAACTGAAGTCCAAAATGAAAAATGCATTGTAAGAAGACACATACATCAAATAGCAGTATCATAACTCAAATTTTAGTGCTTATGGGTTTAAGTACTTCATTTAATATTGCAGATATATTATAATTGGATTAAAGCAAAGTATTTTAAGATAACACTGGAAGTAATATGGAGAGATATAATAAAAATAAATAAAATTATACACAGTACAACAAAGAGAAGTCACATTAGGAATTTAATTTTTAAAAGCATTTTATATAATGTTTTATTTGAACTTCCTCACAAAGCTATGAATGGTATATTATTATTATTTTCAATAGCAGATAAAGGAAAACAAATATAGAAATGCCAAAGCTCATAAGTTCCTGAACCAAAATTTGAATTCAAATTTTTCTGAATCTAAAGGTTATGGTCCATATAGTATAACACCTAGATGTCCTAGATATGAGATAAATGATATTGTGTCAATATAGTATGATCAGAAAAATTAAAATTAAATCATGAGGAATGAATAAATGAATCCTTATGTTGTTCTGAGCTATCCACCATTTGACAGTGATCAGGAGCGGTTAAATATCAGTTTAATAAACTGTTGGGAAGAACTGAACAAGATAAATTCAATGATTTATGCTAGATTTGATAACTGTCAGTTTCTGATGATGTCAAAATTGACCTTATAATGACTTTGAAATAGGCGACAATGAGATAGATAATCACATTTGTCAATACAAGAAACCTTAGTCTTAAAGTAACCTGGAAATGGGAACTGAGATCAGCAAGGAGAATTAGAGTATTGTTCATACAGGTTCCTTAATGGCAAGCCAGATAAAGAACCTGTACCCTGATACCTTCCACTAATCTGGTTGTTTTTATGTTGATTATTAGTACTAGGGAGTAGATGAACCTTGGACTTATGCTTTGTTGCTCTGACTCTAAGGACATATAAATGGCTGATAAGTATAAGAAAAAAACATTATTCCTTTCAGACTTTCAAAAAATGAAAAAAAAAGATGACTGACGAATTTTGAAGGAATTTCTAGAAAACTAGTCTAAAATATGGACTGTGAGCCCTGAAACTGGATAGAAAACGTAAGAAAAATGCTTATTAGGAAAAATTCTGACAAGTTAAAACAATAATTATTGTTAGGACCGGTAAAACATTTTAAAATATATCATTCTTATTTTAACCAGTTACATTAAATAATATTTAAAATAATAAAACTCAATAAGTAAATAAACCAACAAATCCTTATGTGTTAAGTAAAAAGGATTCTATGAAAGTGAAATCAGCCATAAGTTCCAAGATCAATTTAGGACAGAGAAAAATATATGTTTTATTGAAAACTGACTTATTATCCATAAGACTGACACATTTTTACTGGGTTGTTGGATTTATTATTAAAAGAAAACCCAACTAGCATAGAATGATTTAACTGCATTGTATTATAGAGATTTATAAAAGTAACTTTCAATATGTTAAATTTTAAAGAGGAAATGACATTCCAATGGCCATGCTTGTAAACGGAAACTTCTTTCTATAAGTAGGAATTTCTTTTAATTCCATAGGATGAGTTACTCAATGAAAGTATCTCTTGTTGAAAAGGAAATCTGACTTTTCTGATAGAAACTAGAAGAATAATTCTGTTTTAATGATCTTTAATATTTGGACAAATTGAGATTCACCTTTTAGCTGAATTTACTCATATTCCCTACCAAAAAAAAAAATACACTTGCTACTCAACTAATTTCTAAAGCCATTTGTAAAAGGGCTGAAACTCTTCAGTCAATGCACTGAGGTTGGTTCAAGCACTTAAGGCTAATTACCGATTAGACAACACTCTATAAGCATAAGCTTGGAAAATGGCCCTTCCCATTATCCTGTGCTGACTCGATAATTGGTATATACAGAGAATTGTAGTAGGGACTAGGGAGTGGAGTAAGACTAGCCAGGGTCACTTCTGGGCGGGAGACGAAGAGGGGAGGTTGTGGAGATTCTGCATCCATCTAATTCAATCTTACCTCTAAAGACCAAGAATAAAGATTAAGGACTTTTACTTATCCTGATTCTGACTGACTCTAAGGTATCCAGAGTATTAATGCAGTCATTAAAGCCATTCACAAGGATAAGCAACTTTTCCTCTTTGGTTCTCTGTTGCTTTGATTTCTGATTTGTAAAATGCGGATAAGGAATGTCACTCTGACTCATTTACTCTCTCAGTGAGTATCCGATGAGATAATGAATGTGATTATAAAAACTACAAAGTGGGACACAATTGTGAGCTACCTTGTAAATATTCTATCCTGTCCTTTGCACATAGATTCAGAAATGTCAGTGAAGGAAGGTTCAAGGATACTCCAGGGAATTTTTAATATGATTCTGTTTTATAAATATCTTTTGCTGAACGTTGACCCAGAAATAAGTACACAGAAAGCAGAATGAAGATTGAGAATGTACAATGGCAAAAAGCAAATGGACCAACAGATAATTTAAATGAACTTAATTGAAAAAGCTTTGAGATGTGAACCCCAGCTGTGTTGCTTAATACATGTATCATTTTGGGTAAGCTGTCTGGAGTTGTCTAAATTGTCTCAAAGGTTCTATACTCTCCCCTTTCCACACAAACACAGAATACCACCCTATATGATCTATTGGCTTAAGCAATGATTTGGGAGTCAGGTTAATCTGAAATCAAATCCTACCTAAGAAATTTATCAAGTATTTGGTCTCAGGGCAAAGGTAGTAGATAGAGCACTTGGTTGGGAGGCAGGAAGATCTTAATTCAAATATGGCATCAGATTTGAACTCACTGTGCTACCATGAGAAAAATCACTTAATCCATATTTGCTTCATCTATGCTTGACCATTCTAAAAGTCTCTTGTGTTCACCCATAAATTAACCATAGGGGTGCTAAACAGAAGAGTACTTTTTTCTTGCTTCTTCCTGACATTACAATATTATCAGTAGACTAATGGTAATAGCTAACATTTATATATCTCTTACTATGTGCTAAGCACATCACAGTTAATAACTCATTTGATCCTCACAATCACTCTGGAATATAGGTGCTATTATTTTAACAGATAAAGGAGCTGAGGCAAACAAGTTAAGTGATTGGATGATGTTCCACAGCTAGTAAGTGTCTGAAGCCTAGTTTGAACTCAGAACTTCCTGACTGCAGGTCCCTTGATCCACTTAACTGGGTCAGTGCTTAATAGTTCTTAGGCCCATCTTCAAGTTATCCCTCACCAATTGTCAGGGATAGGCCTAGGTTTTTCAATCTTCAGTTCCTTAGTGAGAAAAAAAACAAATGTTTACTTCATATCTCTGAACTCTAAATTGGGGATAATAATAGCACCTATTATTGGAAAGAACATCATGGCAACTTTGAGCAATATTCTAAAAAGCAGACACATCACCAACAACGGTGCCTAAAGCCAAAAATATGGTATTTCCAGTAGTAGTTGGACTAGAAAGAAATTTGATCAGCTCAGAATCAATGCTTTGAAATGGTGATTCTGGAGAAGATTTTTCAAAGTTCCTTGAAGAGCAAGGAGTCAAAGCAATCAATTCCTTCAGAAAGAAATTAATCCAGATTATTAATTGGAAGATCAAATATTAAGCTGAAGCTAAAAATTTTTGACTACAGTATATAAGAATCATTGGAAAAGAGTCTGATGTTAGAAAATATTGAAGGAAAAAAAAGTGGATAACAGAAGATGAGATGGATAGATATCATGGAAGCAATGGACATGTGATTACAGAAACTTCAAGAAATAGTGGAGGATAGAAGGACTTGGTGTAATATTATCCATGGGGTCACAAGGAGTTGGATATGACTGAACGATTAAACAACAGCAACAACAAATAACACCTACAGTAAGGTTTATACTGAGCATCAAATATATTCCTAAAGCACTTAAGCCATTACCTGGAATGTAAGAAATCTTACAGAAATATTACTTATTACTATTTTATGCTGACTTTGATTTCTTTGTGACTTACTTTCCTCTTCCATAAAATGAAAATTTTGGATTAATAACCTTTAAGTTGACCTACCTCTAGGTTTATGGTCCTTTGAAAATATCAAGAGGGAAATTAAAGTTTAAAGAGAGGATACCATGTTAAAATTGTGACAGAGACAGAGCTCTGCAGTCTGTATCTGGCAATATTTCCCTTATACCATACTACCAAAACAAATTCAGAAACAGCTTAATCTCTGCACTAAGGAAGGTCATTCTTCTGTTTTTTGCTTTGCTGTCTCTAGTACTACTACCATGATGAATTCAAAAGGTCAGGAATTGGTAATTAAAGGTAAGAGTCTGCAGTTTATCATATTTGACTTCTCTGACAAAGTATCTGTCAATAAGCACAAACTGGAGGAGAAGAAGCCAACCTGTTATTTATTCTAGCATTATTTCCATTAGGAGGAAAGAACTTGAGGAAAAAAGGAGATCATTTCCTAATTAAAGCACTTGAAAACCACTCTAAAGTGTATATTTTGCTAGTTAGCAGGGAAGACTTTAGAGCATGTTTGAAAATAACAATTGTGGGTGATTGGTAGAATGAAGCAACAGACATGATTTTGTTTTTGATAATATTTTGAACTGATCTAAATGAAAGATTGCCAACATCTGGGAGAAAAAAGTAGAAGGAGGACCACTTCCAAGATAGATTTCTATATCTGCTTTACACTAACAAGTCAGTTAGTCAACATTTACCATTCATGGGGGATTTCAACTGTGTTTCACTTAATTTACACAGTGAGTAAAGAATATACTGACCTGAGTCAGTTCAGAGCTGCTGAGGTATCCATTGCTATTATAATCTAAGTACTTGAAGAGAGATTCCACAAGGAATTGTTTCTGGGATGATGAGTCTGAACCAGGATCTCTGCTCTGTGTGTGACGGTGGATTTGTAGGTCTAACAGAATGTGCTTTAGACGACTGTAGTCAGCCATGGTACATGTGTCACCTGAAAAAGAATACTCGATTAGTGTACCTGGAGTGATTTAAAAGAACTCAGTTTCAGCTGATGAAAGACTTGAGGAAACATTATAATCACCTTTCATAAAAACGTGAGACCTGTCTATTTTCACCTAGAGGTTTAGAAACATGCAAACATATTTCCAGACTGGAGAGCAAGTTTTTTTTTAAAATCAACAATACAAAGTTGGCCTTCCTTTAAATACAACAGGTTTGTATTTGATCCAAGATTATTTAAAAACAGGAAAGGATATACATAATTATAATCAGGATATAGACAGAAATCTTCGGACAATCTCTGCTTTACAAAAATGAGAAATGACACTCTGTATCAATCATTGACTCTTTCTATCACCGACTTACCCAGTGAATATTGTTAGAATCATGAGGCATTTGGGCAAATGGAGCATGAAACAGTCAATGACAGTATTTTTTTCTCACTACTGATGCATTCCAGAGGGAACCTGAATCAGATATAGGAAGATAAACTATCCTTGGCACACTAATAGAATTATGGAGCCACACTAAAAGTGAGTGATGAGCCCAAAATTGTCTACTATGCAGGTGAATTTCTGAAAGAGTTATAATGTCAATGCCAAATTGTGGACTTGATTACTTTGTTAACTTTTTAAAAATTATGAATTATGAAGCCAAGGATTTTGACCTTGGAAGTTGGTAAGGTAAATGTCATTCGACTAATGAATCAATCCACATGAGACTATTATTGCCTATTTCATGGAATGACATTTGATCTAGTGAAAATTTATACTGATTTTTGAAAGAGAGAAGTAGAAAACTTTTCATAAAAGCACCAATTATAAATGGTGAAATCATTTTATAGCTTCACAAAATTCAGCTCAGGTAAGCAACATTATTTGAGAATTGGATTCCCATGAATGAAGACCCTAGAATACTGTTAAGCGTCTGTTGACAAAACTGTGAACAGAGGTGAGAGAGGGAAAATATAGTGGGATTGGGTTGGAGATGAGATCAACAACAGTACAATCCTAGAGAAATAGGGGGAAGTGAAGAAGACTGATAAATGGTATTTTCTTTCTATTCCTTAGAAATAGGTATTAAATTCAGTTATTTATAAGCTTCTGGAAGAGTTTATAGCAGTCAAAGCTGTCTAAACTTCAAGCTGGACACATGTCTACTTGCCTTATTACTGAAGTGACAGAGAGGATTTTTGTGTTGTCTTCACACCAAATACAATTACTTCCTGGGTTTCATAAAAGTCTTTCTTCAAAGCTTTGCAGATAGGACAAGTTTTTGAATAAGACTTTTGGCCCTAAATTGAACCTCAAAAGTTTGTCAATTTATGTTTTGTTGCTATTTAGCAGTAATAAAGATTTTGTTATAACAGAATTCATGAAAGATGAATCTGAATGCCAGTGAAATTCCATTTTGCCTAATCAGCAAACACTCTTTGTATCCCTGCAGGATACAGTGTTATTACAATTTCCAGAGGAAAAGGTGACCAGAAGAAGTAATATATTAAATAAATAAAATTATTTGCCTCATTTAATAGAACTAAGCCTTTCTGAAATCTTGAAACACCTGTGACTGTCATAATTAGGTGACCATTTGTTTTTATTCTGTATGTTCAAATGTTTATGTTGGTCAGTACAACTTTGATCCTCTACATTAAAAAGTTGTATATTCCATACATAGTGAGGTATGAATTTAAAAAATTTTTAAAAAAATATCTACCATGTCTCCTAGAGGTGATGGCAGATGCTAATCTTGAGTTTCCATATGTCCCACTGAGATGCATAGCAGGAGAAGAAAATCAAGATTTGAATAAAATGCTGACATTAATGGGCACACACCAGCAGTAAATCATTAACCATTTATAAAGTGAAGATTATGTTCCAGACACTACACTATGGCTCTGTGTTAAAAAAAGAAACAAAAATTGTTTCTTGCCTTCAAGGGACTTACAATCTAATATGGGAGGGAAGATGTAAATAAATATAACTATAATTAAATGAACAGAATATAAAAAGTAAATGGGAGACAAAAGCATTAAGTAGATTTACAGAAGGTTTCCTATGGAAGGTTAGGAGTCGGAGAAGAGAAGGAAAAGCTTTCCAGGCATGGAAGAATAGCAATAGAAAATGTTTTGAGCTGACAGATGGAATATCTTGGTGTAAAAAATAGGCAGGAGACAGTGTCACTAGATCAAAGTATACATGCCTGACAGTAAGATATAAGATGACTGAAAATGCAGAAGCAGGCTAGGTTATAAAGGGCTTTGAATCCAAATAGAGCAGTTTATATTTTATCCTCAAGGCAGTAAGAAGTTGGTAGAATTTATTGAGGTGGGGGTGTGTGTGACATAATTGAAATTGTACTTTAGGAAAATTCGTTTAATGGCCGAATGGATAATGGATTGGCAGGGAAAGATGAGGCAAGTAATTCCCTCTCTACCACAACAGGCTATTGCAATAATTTATGGGTACTATGATAGTCTACAAAGAGTGATAGCAGAGTCAGAGGATAGAAGGTTAAGTATTCAAGAGATGCTGAAAAAGTGAAATCTGCAGGTTTTGGGAGTAATTTGGATATGGATAATAAATAATCCAGGAAAACCCCCATGTTCAGAGCTTAAGAGATATTAAGAAAGGTGATGTCCACTACTATAACAAGAAAGATAAGATGGCGGGGGGAAGTTTGGCTAAAAGAAAATTTGTCTAATATGTTTACTTGACATCCAGATCAAGATGTGGGAGGAGTTGGAGATGGCAAATTGAAGATCAGCAGAAAAATTGGGACATGAAAGATACATTTGAGAGTCAGCACAATACAGATAGTAACCAAATTCATGAGAGCTCAAGAAATCACAAAGTAACAGAGAGAAAAAAAGAGGATCCAAACAATGACCATTAAAAATAAGAATTTAGCACCTACTTATCAAGAATAGTTCTTTAAAGTAATAAGTTATTTAATAGTAGTGATGGGAGATGTACTACTAAATCTCTTCCACACTTTCTATTGGAAGCACTGACTTTTTGTTTGGTGTCCTTGAAGCCACTCTAATCTCTCATCTCTGCTGAGAAGAGAGAATTATGTGGTTTCATCCCAGATTCAGTTTATTATAAATACATTAGGGCCCCAAATTTCTAATTATTGCTGTGTCCTATGTATATTATCTATCTGATCCTTTAAGGGAGAGATAAACTGTGGGGAGATGATTAATTGAACTGGAAATGTAGCACTGTCATTAGAATTAGTTTGCAACAAATACTACTAAGAGAATGATCAAAAAAGAAATTTCAATAAGTACCCTGGATGCTATGTGAAACATTTCTGCCTTTCCATAGGAATGGGCTATGACATTGCCATTAACACAAATTGGTTCAGAAATGATGGAGACCAATACGGTATATGTAATTTTTGTATATAGTGGCTGGCTAGTCTCTTCCAGAATTAATTCTTATAGCAGTGTCTTAACGTCAAGCCTTAAGATTTTAAGAAAGGTTGGAGTTCCAGCTGCTAATTCTTTCTTGCTTAGAGTATTAAAAGGCAAGATTCAGTTGTAATTGTTCACTCCCACATAGGACTTGTTTTGTCACAACACCAGAGGACCCCAGCAGGACTGCCTAGGAAGCAGCATTTGCATATAGACACCAAACAGCTGGCAAAATGCACATGCTAAGAATTTAGGAGCTAATTGGGAATGTGAATTATAAACTCTGCTTAGTCCTACGTCTTTAGACTACTTGGAGTCATAGAAGTCTAATCACCACAACAGATCTAATTCTCAGTGTCTCTTCTATTTAATTTAGAAAACTTGATTCAAGATCCAATTCTTCATTGCACATTCAATGACCTTATCTATCAAAAACATGGGGAGTCCTAAAAGTTGTACATTAGCAGTGGCCAAAAATCTATCTTGTGATTTGAAAGCTGAATTCTAGGTCACATAGTTTGGCATGTGAGAATTTTATGCCATGGTGGTGTGAGTAAGGTTTAAAATAGTTCTACAGAGATCTGAAAATCTGGATTGTACCAAATAGGGCTATTGGAATAATAACTAGAAACAAACCTACAACTATCAGAAAGGATGCATTATTGATCCTCTTTTCATTCCAATATTCTTCTCTCCTATGATAGAATAGCTCCTAAAGATGAAAGTTCATTTTAATCCTGGGCTTCTGAAAACATGAAAACCACCTTCACCTTTCTCACCCTTTTTTTTATGATTCATTTGCTCTTCCTAGAATTTATATTTTAAAGAAAATATCCAGGCCAATCATGATTTCATTCTATTCAAAGTTCCTCTGCAGATGGGCTATTTCTTCTCTTGAGATTTACCACAACTCTACATGTATACCTTCCCAGCCTCATTTTACTTTTTCAAGGATTTTCTTATCCCATTAGAATAAGTACCTTGTGGGAAAGGGCAGTCCTACATTGTACATAGTGAAGGACAATTTGAAAGGGCTTCATAGGTGTTAAACTACCATGGTAATTGATAATTCAAAATTGATTAATTCTACATGTTTTATCATCTAAAGAACTGTAAACTCAATAAAGCCAGAGATAATGTCTGTCCTTTTGTTAATACAATATAACATCTTTTAAACCATGGTAACTTCCATCAGAGGAGCTTGAAAATGGCCTTTACTCAGTAAAGGTTTATGTCATACATATCACTTATAACTAGCTCTAAAACGGTGGAGAAACTAATTTGTTTTGAGACAAAAATTCTTCAATAGGATGGAGGGATGCAAAGAGAATTAAGAAGGGGATTTTTTGAGGCTGGGCACAAGAGCTTTTCCTCAGGGACACCACATGGCGAAATAAAAACGTCCAGGAAGAAAAAAGAATAAGGAGTTAAGAACATAAATACTGAAGAATAATTATTCCATCATCAAAATTTTATTGCAAGTTAGTAGAAACAACATCTCAGGGTACATGTCTTTATTATTTGTCAGTAGACAGGAAAGCAAAAAAGCTGATGAAAGTATGAAAAACAGTGTAATAATTTTCTCCTTTTCTTCAATTTTCCTGTGACTTTATAATGTGATATGGTTTTTCTCGAGTGAGCGTGGAAAATGTTCAAAATCCTTAGTCATGTTGAGAAGTAAACAGCCACAATATTTGAAGCACATAGTATATGTAGCTATGTTATCTAAAATGGTTTTATTCCTTTCTATTGCTATTGCTATTTAGTCATTTTCAGTTATGTCTAACTCCTCCCGATCACATTTGTAGTTATCTTGGCAAAGATACTATTATGGTTTAGTATTTCCTTCTCCTGTAGATTTCATAGATGTGGAAACTAAGACAAACAGGGTTGAGGTACTGGCCAAAGGTCAGTGTCTAAGGCTAGATTTGAGCTCAACCCATCCTCACTCCAAGCCTAATGATCTATCTATTGGGCAACTTTGCTGCCATGTGCTAAAATTTCTGCAATAGTGGCAAAATCATAATGATAATATTTATGAAATATTCATAGAATGTGTCATAGAAGAAAAGCAGGCATATTTGAGATATGTTGAAAAAATAAAATAAAGAGGGCTTTGTAATAGATTGACTATAAGGGGAGAGGAAATATAAAGATAAGACGTATTAAGAAGTTGGAGTACAACTACTAAAGATGAACTTGGCTTTGGTGTTATTGAGTTTAAGATATCTACTTCACATCTACTTTGAGATATCACAAAGGCAATTGGAGATACAAAATCAGAGGTGAATGCAGAGTTTGCAGTAGGATAGGTCTATTTGCAAAACCAGCATAGGTGGGGAAAAAAATCATGGTTAGTAATGAAGTCACTATGTAAAGTAGTATATAGAGAGAAGAGAAGAGTGTTCAAGAAAGAACACTGCAGGAAATCAGTGATCACAGGGCATAATCTAGATTTGAGGTTTAAAGAAGTAGACTCAATAAAAGGAAAGGAAAGGTAAAGGTAGGAAATAGGAATAAAGAAGTAGGAGAGAATACTATCCATAAGAAACTGAGAAAAGAAAGCATAAAAAAAGAAATAATGTCCAATAATGTCCAAGGACTTAAGGATTGAGAACAAGTGTATGTAATTTCCAACTATCTAGACAAATCTATAAAGGAATAAAGAGAGAACAATTCAAAAGCAAAAGGGAGCTGAAAGAATAGAGCTTTCAAGGCAGCTGCTTAGATCTGAACCTATCAGCAAACAGCTTTTGCCCTAACAAAAATGCTGGTCAAAATGTGGTGGGAAGGAATGGTGATGGTGGTACATAATAATCAGACTTTACCCTGAATTGGTACACTTTGAAAGTATTTGAAACCTTGGGTGTCCCAAATCATTATCTAAGCACTTGGAATAATATAATATTCAAAGAAAACATTAATATGATCAATTCAGAAGGGCTCCAGAGCCAAGTCATAACATTGCCAAAAGTCAGGAATTGAGCTGAAAAATGAGGAAACAAAAGAAAAAAAAACAACCAAAAAATCTACTCAGAAAGAATCATTCTGGAGAAAGCTAGCTCAAAACACGAATGATGAAAACCAGAATGACTTAAAATACATATAAACAAAGTCTCAGAGGAAAAAAATCCCTTAAAAACTTAACAAGAGATTATGGAAAAGATGAAATAGACTTTATAAAAAAAATAAGAGTAAGAAATATATTTTCCACCTAAATCAAACGAATGATTTAAGGAAAAAATAGAAAAGAAACGAGATCTATGGAAGAAAAAAAGTAGAAAAAGAATCAATGTTTGCTCAAGAAAATTAGTAAACCTTGCCACAGCAATAAATTCCCTAAACTTATAATTGAACAAATTATAAGCCAATGAATTCATGACAAAACAAATGATTTAAAAATCAAAAGACTGAAAAAGTAGACAAAATGAAAGAAATTTCATAGCAAAACTAAATAATCAAGAGAACAGACCAGAAATAAAATTCAGAAATATTTACATTATTGAATTGTCATAACCAAAACAAAATCCTAAATATCTAATTTCAAGAAAATTTAAAATAAAACTGCTTAGATCTATTAAAATCACAAAGGAAAGTAGAAATTGATATAATTAATAGTCGTATACTGTAAAAAAAATCCCCAAAGTAAAAGTGCCTAGGAACATCATAGCCAAATTCTAGAGGTAGTAAGCAAATGAAAGAAAAAAATTCTACAAATAGTAAAAAAGAAAGTATTCAAATAAAAAAAAAAACAGATTAGATGACATGTAGGACTATATCAAAACTGAGAGCCTGGAATAAGATATTATAGAAGGCAAAGGATAATGGCTTATAAGGAAAAATAACTGAGCCATAGATGGTGGAGACAAAATGTTTCTCTCTGATCTTCTTTACAACCCTTACAACAATTACAAAATTCAGCTTCTGAATTAGCTCTAGACCAGCAAAACCCACAAATATTGTGAGTGTAACAAATTATCAGCAGAAGATAATTTCAAAGATAGCCAGAGAATGTCTGTTTCAATTGTAAATGGGAGGGAGGCAGCCAGAGAAACCAGCTGAGTACAAACACCAGCACAGACAGCATAGAACCCCAGGGCAGAGCAGTCTCATAACTCATTAAAAGACAGATTTGATAAAAGGTGAAAAGAAAGCAACTCCCAAACGAAAATAAACTGTTTGCATTTTGGTTTTTCTTCCTGGGTCCAGTTCTCCCTGTGCAACAAGAGAACTGTTTGGTTCTGCACGCATATATTGCATCTAGGATATACTGCAACATATTTGACATATATAGGACTGCTTGCAATCTAGGGGAGGGGGTAGAGGGAGAGAGGGGAAAAATCAGAATAGAAGTGAGTGCAAGGGATAATGTTGTAAAAAATTACCCTGGCATAGGTTCTGTCAATAAAAAGTTATTATAATAAAAAAATAAAATTAAAAAAAGAAAGAAAGAAAGCAACTCCCAGAAAAACAGAATTTGTGAAACAGAAAAAAGAAAATAACTCTTTGAAAAACAGAATTTGTGAAATGGAAAAAAAATTCAATAGAAAAAAACAACTCATTTATAAAGGCAATTGGAGAAATACAAAAAGAGGCAAAAAAAAAGTAAATGAAGAAAATAACACACTAAAATTCAGAATTGAACAAATGGAAATGAATGACTCAATAAGGCAATAAGAATCAGTCAAGCAAAACCAAAACATGAAAAAAAGACAGAAAAAAGTGTAAAATACCTATTTGGGAAAACAACCAACCTGGAAAATAGATCTAGGAGAAACAATTTAAGGATTCATTGGACTCCCTGAAATACATGATGAAAAAAAGAGCCTGGAAACTATCTTTCAGGAAATCATCAAAGAGAACTGCCTGAATATCACAAAAACAGAAGGTAAAATGACCATTGAAAGAATTCACCAAATGCCTCTTGAAAGAGACCTCAAAATTAAAACCCCAAGGAATATCATGGCTAAATTTGAGAACTATTGGATCAAGATAAAAATATTACAAGCATCGAGAAAGAAATAATTCAAATACCAAGAAGCCACAATAAGGATTACTACCTAGCAGTTGCCACTTTAAAGGATCAAAGGGCCTGGAATCTGATATTCTGAAAGTGAATCTCACTCTCATCAGATGTGACACAAAGAAAAAATATTAGATATATTTGGTTTCACCAAGAAACATTTCTCATCTTATAAAAAAGTGGGAGGGGAAAGGGGAAAAAGGAAGGGATAGGCTAAATAGAAGGGAATACAGAAATAGTAGGGGAAAGGTATAACAAAAGGGGAGGGTCTCTAAAGGAGGATGAGTGTTTGAGGCAAGTAGTACTCATAAGTAAAATACTGGGAAGGAAAGAAAGGGAAAAAGGAAAGAGAAAAGTATAATTTGGGGTAAATAAGATGGCAGAAAATGCAGAATTAGTCATTTTAACTGTAAATGTGAATGGGGTGAACTATCCAAAAAATGGAAGTAGATAGCAGACTGGATTAAAAGCCAGAATCCTACAATATGGTGTTTATTAGAAACACATTTAAAGTAAAATGATACATACAGAATAAAGATAAAAAGCTGGGACTTGCTCTCTTCAAAATTGAGATGATTTAAACAAGTTCCACTTGTGCAGTGATGATGAGAACCATCAATACACAGAGAGAGAACCATGGGAACAGAGTATGAAACACAACATAGCATTCTAACTCTATCTGTTGTTATTTGCTTGAATTTTGTTTTTTTTTTCCCTCAGTTTTTCTTTTTCTTCCTTCTTGATCTGATTTTTCTTGCACAACCAGATAACTATAAAAATTTGTATGCACATATTGGATCTAATATGTATTTCAACATATTTAACATGTATTGGACTACCTTCCAGATAGGGAAGAGGAGGGGGGAAAAAGGGGAAAATTTGCAACAAAAAGTTATGCAAGGGTCAATGTTGAAAAAATTACCTATGCATATGATCTGTAATTAAAAAGCTTTAATAATTAAAAAAAGAAAACTGAGTCAGTAAAACTGAATATAGTAGTAGAGGTGATAAAATGACATTTACCAAAATAGAAAACATCCAAGTGTTCTTAATGAAAAGACAGGAGTTAGGGAGAAACATTAAATTCAGGCAAAAGAGTGATAAGAAACAAAGGTGATCATGAATAAAAATGATAACGAACTAAATTAAGATAAATTAGTTCCATTCAAATAAGAGAAAAACCCTAATATCCCTAGTTGTCATAGAAGAAATCTACTTAGATGAGGTCTGGGAAAGGTTCTGTTTTGTTTTAATGATCTTATGAAAAAGATGGAAAGAGTTAGGAAGAAGAATAAACTGCAGGGGTGGGACTGGGAAATAAAAGGAATATTATGGTACTTATAAAATGGTAAACATGAAAAAGTTATATAAATAGAATATTATTATGTTCAATTCTTATCACAGTAATGACAAGACAGGATTCCTGAGAACTAATAATTTCTCTCTTTATGTGTCTTTCTCTCTGTGTGCAACATGGTACCCAAATGATTAAAAAGGGAAAAGACTGAAGGCAAAATGAGTGAATTATTTTTTGTGGGGATGTTTGAGGAAATTGCCAATGTAAAAGTTATTTGGATATTACATCCTTATAATATTTTTCACTTTTCTAATACTCGCAACTAAGTAAACATTATGGTAGGAGAAAACGTATGACATTTAAAAGTATGATATAGACATTCAATACGCTATTGATATCTAAGGTATCGCTAAGCATAGCATAGACTACTACAAAATCAACAAAAGCATGTTTCAGATGAACAGTACACAATCATATATGTGAAAAGAAGAACTTTAAGCTTTTATGTAATCAAATGAATAAACTTTAGAGTTAAAGAAAATAAGTCAGAGAAGGTATTTATTGTGATAAATGAAATCCATGTAATTATACTTTACATATGCAACACTGGGAAAAACAAAAGATCAAGCATTGTAGAAAGCAATAAATTGTGACTAGGTAGATAATTTGCATAATTCCTGATAAAAAATAACCTACAATATGCTTGTTATTCAGTAATTGTAGAGTTTCAAGTATAACTGAATTGTATTTTGAAGGTATAACAGGCAATTTCAGAGAAAGCAAAGCATTTTTTTAAGTAAACAACTGAATTTAATCATCAACTCTAAGAAAGTTCTCAACTGAAGGACCTCATAACTCCCATATACTTTATATTTGTAGTTATTCTATTCAAAATTAGGAAAAGATGAAGTGAATCAAACTTGTTAAAGCTCAATGAATGATATGTGAGTGTTGAAACATGAAATTTGGACTGGATAGCTCTAAATAGAAAAAAAACTTATAAATATGTAAGACACAGAACTTTTTAATCAATAGGCTTTTTCAAAAGAACCTATGAAAAGAAAGCTTAACTGATCTTTTTATTATTGTTCTGATCTAAGCAAAGTTTTATTCTGATCTTCTCATAAATGCCTAAAATAATTTTGAGCTCATTTACTGAGTATTCACCACTGATTGTTGGTTGTATAGAAGTAGAAAGGTGCTTGAGGCATTATAGATTTTTAAAAAAAGAAGGAGGAAGATATTTTTGAAGGTTGTTTAATAAGGGAAACTGTTTTAATGAGCAACAGAATGTATTTATGTTGAGAGTTTATATTTGTTAAAAATAATTTAATTGAGAGGAAATAATAATTATTGAATTTTGTTTGAAAAATTAGGAAGAAAAATGCTGAGGTAATAGATTTTCGAAAATTCTCTTCAATCACATTGGAATTTATATTAGATACATTCAAACAAATGTTAAAACCAGTGTTACAATTTCCACCTGGGCAACTTATTGTAACTTTTGTTTGAAAGCAATTGGTAACACAAATACTGGCTCTGGAATCAAGACAACTTGAGATCACATCCCAAACTTGCATGTACAAGTTGAGTGATCTTAGACAAGTTGGTTAATTCAATAGATCTCAATTTCCTCTTGGAGAAAATGTGGATAATTTAGCACTTACCCAATAGTGCTTTTATGAGTATCAAATTGAATATTTTCAAAGTACTTGCCAACTTAAAAGTACAATATGATTAAATATCATCATCATCATCATCTAGCAACTCAATATAACGCAAGCTCTCTTCCTCTTTTGTCTACCAACTGACTCAAACCTATAGTATATGATGGGGGAAAGGGCATGGGATGATAACATAGGAACATTCAACAAACAAACAGCAAACAAACAAACAACAAACAACTATTTCTGAAATACCAATCTTGTGCCAACTGCTTCAATGAATGAGGGAAAAAATTCTGCTCTTTACTCAGTTTTCCTCTCTATGTCCAATAACAGACCTTCTAATACATGAGGCTAGTTTATCATGTCTAAATGTTTCTTATATCCTGTTTTTTCTTCAAACTTTAAAAGATAAATGCTTATCTAAATATAAACATAATATTTTATTTGTAAGAAAAGACCAAACTTCTGCACAAATGTGAGGAATTTCCCTTAGTGGGAAATTCCTTAGTTAGTTTTCTCAGCTACTGTGAGTGTAATACTGACTATTGTCTGACAAACACTAGAGAAAGGAGAAGAGTAGAATAAACATGTACAACTGAGGGATTATTCTATTTCTTTGAAGTTATAAAGAGAAAATAATTATTGCAATATTATGTGGGTATGATTAAAGCATCAAACCTCTGATCAACTATAATTTCTTTACAGCAGAACTAACGACAGTGAGTATATGTGTGTGTGTGAAAATGTGTTTCATAAACATGTGACAGTGCTTGAAATGTCTATTACTTTATGAAACTGAAATAATCCTTATGCAATTTATTATGTTGTTTGCTGAGAAACCACAAAATTTGTATTAGTGGAGTCTAAATGAACAGATTTTGAATAGTAACTCAGAAATAAGAAGAGAAAAGGATAAGAATATATTAAGCATAAATTATGCACAAAAAACTGTACCAAGCAACTTACAAATTCTTTATTTGATTCTCCCAATAACCTTGGAAATAAAATACTATTATTTTTCCATTCTGTGAGTAATGAAAGTAAAGGAAACTAGATGTTAAGTGATGAACCAAGGTTAACACAGCTATGTATGGGATAGCATGTTTGAACTTAGTTTGTCTTGAGTAGAAGCCCAAGAATTCTATCAATTGTGCCACATAGCCGCCTTACATTGAGGTTAAGATTTCTTTATGGAAGATCGTTATGGCTACATCAAGTTATTATCTCTTTTCTCCCAAGCATCCTGCTATATATATATTTATTCACACTGTTCCCTCTACCTGAAATGCTCGATTCTTCCAGATTACCTCCCTTTGTCCAATAAAAATTATTTTTGACTCCATAATTCCCACTAGGTTCAAAGAGGGATGGGTACCATTGATGGCACTTATTTTCACTTATCCCATCTACTTTTTTCAGGTGTCTCTTAGTGGACAATCTATCAGTTTCTAGGTTCAGAAGGTCGGTCAAGTTTCTATTATACAATCCTCTAATTGTGTATATAGTATTCTTCAGTACTCATCACTCTTTGAGCTAGAGGGAATTGTAAAGTCAAAAATTTAATAGCATTTAAGGAGATTATAACAGGAAGCACTCAGGCACATCCTCATTTAATTTTTGAGTCTTTTGTTTTATTTTAGTTTATAAAACTAAATCGTTTTGTATAATATTGTTAATTTGTGTGATAGCATAGCCCA
Organism: Sarcophilus harrisii; assembly: GCF_902635505.1. Taxonomy (NCBI): domain Eukaryota; kingdom Metazoa; phylum Chordata; class Mammalia; order Dasyuromorphia; family Dasyuridae; genus Sarcophilus; species Sarcophilus harrisii. The sequence goes on along the minus strand of NC_045427.1, from coordinate 348,986,131 downwards.
GAGTATAAAGAAGTATTCTAAAATCCAGAACACCTGGATTAAAGACCTACCTCTGACAAATACGGGTCATAGGGCACTGGGCGACTCACCGTGGTACAGGAAAAGTTAAAATTCTATAAGTTTTGTAAGAGGTGCAGAGACCTGCCAGTAGCAGAGGGAGGAGTGCACTATCTTAGGAGTTCCCTTTACTAATGAAATCACAGCTTCAGTTTCTATAAGAATTCATAGAAAATTAATGACTAGAAAGAGATAATTAGTTTTTAAGTATAACAAAGATCACAATATTTCCCAGGTTAGATGAAGAAAGAGTTAGAAAAATCTCCTCATGGGGTGGAAGGAGATTAAGTAATAGTAAGACAAATCAAAGAATAGAATTAAAGTAGAAGAGTTAGCAGAGATGGGCAAGAGATATGGAAATATTACAAGGATCAGGAGTAGAATTTATTACAAAAAAAGTAGGGTAGTAATCATTGATCTTAGAAAAAGTCAAAATTAAGTGTACATTTAAGAGAGAAATCTGCACAGTATGTCAGCCATATTAATACTGTTTCAGATGCATGTTAATATATGGGTAAATGCACACTCACACACGTGTGTGTGTGTGTGTGTGTGTGTGTGTGTGTGTGTATGAGTATATGTGGGGTATGCATGTGATGAAATTAAAGTGGCAATTCCTTGTTGGAAATAAACATGTTACAAATTCACAATAGTCATTCTCTTTGCCAAAAGATAGGTTTATTTAGAAGAGGTTCCAGACAAAATAAGAGGTAAAATAGGCACTAGAAGTGGCAAATATGAAATAGAATTGGGAGATCATATAGCTAGCAAGGACAATTAACTAGAAAATAAGAAATAATCCATAAGGTGGGAGTAAGCAACTGGCAGTTTAGATCCATAGAGTAGTTTAAGAGACTAACCAGAGTTAGCTAGAGTGAGAAGAAAGGCACTATTTAAGGGAAGATACAATGAGACACACGACAGAGAGAGAGAGAAAGAGAGAGAAGGGGGAGGGGGGTGGAGTGGGGGAGGAACAGCCTGGGAGGTATCTCAGGGAAACCAGGAACTCAGAGGGAAGAATCTAAAAGAATTCAGATGGACTCACGGCAGACTAGGTCTCAGACCTTTATAAAGATATTATGTATTCTAATTAATATTTCAAAAAATCTTATTTAAAAATACCTAGAGGTTGGGGCATAGATAATGGCGACATAGTCTGGGAACTGATTATATCTGATAATTATATTTGATAGTTGGTTGGGCTTCTTCTTGACAAGGGAAGAGAATCAGTCAGTCCAAATCATATGTATGTGTATTTATAGATATATGTATATGTATGGGTGAGTATGAATATATATGTATGTATGTGTATATACACACACATGTGTATATATAAATACATCTATGCTTAACTGTAACTTGCATAGGAAATGTAGGGGGGAATCAAAGGAGAAAAAGTGAATAAAGTAAAAAGTGTACAGCAGAGAATAAAAAAAACTACAAGGAAGCAAAGATAGACATTCATGAATATAATTTCTTCTGTTATATCATGCTTTCATGAAATGGAAATTTATTGTTATATAAACACATGACAACACTTTGTTTTGTTTTCTTATTTAAAAAAGAAAGAAAATAAAGAAAATCTCATGCTATATTAGAAGCTTTGTAGCATGAGAGAAACTTGAGTACCTTATAAGAAGTGTTCAACTAGGTGAATTCCCTCCTAGGAAGACCAGATAAACAATTTCTACCAGACTGAAAGATTTAATTACTAAAAAAGTTTACACAGTTATCCCTAAGGAGGTTAATTGTTTGGGGAAAGATTCTAAAATATTTTGATGGCCTGCCTTTGAGATATGCAAAATCAAAAAAACAAACAGAAAAAAATCAAAAACCTTTCTTTCCCTGCTTTCAGGGATATCTGTGAAAATAAGTCTTTTCTCCTGTGGTACCTCTTTAGTAATTATTTTGTTTTCTTGTGACATGGAAAGTAATAATATTTATGACAAATGGCTCACAGAAAGAAGTGTCTTCTTTTGTCTTCAAGGTAAAGATCATCCCAGGAGCAGGGATCTATTCCAGACCAGATCAGACATGTATGAATCTTTTACTAAACCTTCATATATACTTTGGGAGATCAAATATTGATCAGCCTGCCAAGAAACATAGAGTATATTCCTATTTTCATGACAGAACTTGGTAATGAACTACATTTATCAAGCCCATTCTCTAGGAGAAAGGTCAGCAGTGAATCTAGCTAAGTTGCTATGACATCTCATTAATATAGTTCCCTCAATAATTGTCCCTCTTTGAAGATTCTAATATGCTACTATTCCAATACTAGCTCTCTCTTCATTAAAGAAGATTATAATAGCAAGAGCTCAGGCACGTCCTCATTTAATTTCTGAGCAAAAAGAGATAGGGAGCAGGTAGCAAGCTTTGGAATTAAATGTCCATCAAAGGAATCATATCCATTTTCAAAGAAAAGCAAAGGAGACATTATGAATATTCCATCAACCATTTATGGTGGGACCATCTCATTGCTATTTGGGGAATATTTTAATTCTGGTCTCATTTTCTTTTGCATGCTTCTAAAATTCTGTAGTCCTGCAAGGAGTTCATCAGAGAAATATGTTAGCTGTTGTTTATTTATTAAAAAATCATAGAGTTCTAAAAGGCACATTGAGTAAACAGATAGCTAAATCTGATTCTCTGGGTTCTTCTTCTAAAAGTACACCAAGAAATTGTATATAATTCCATTAATCAACACATGTAAGTGTGTACTTATTAATAACTTTTGGACTGAATTCATTTTTCTGATTCATTCTTTAATTTATTCATTCATTCAATGATACATTCCCTCACTTATCACATCACTCAGAAATCATTTTTGGAGAGCCTGTGGGAGATTTGAAGATAAACGACAATTCTTGATCTCCGAATTCTCACAATGTTGTACTTTCTTTTTTTAAATAGTATTTTATTTCCCCCTAATTATATATGAAGACAATTTTTAGCATTCATTTTTAGAAGATTTTGAGTTAAAATTTTTTCTCCCTCACTTCCTCCTTTGCCCACATGCTAAAACAGTAAACGATTTCATATAGGTTATATACGTTTACTCATGTAAAACATATTAGTTGTGAAAGAGAAAAACACAAAAAAAAAGTGAAAAAATAAAGTGGAAATTGTATGTTTTGATCAGCATTAAGACTCCATTCTTTCTCTGCATTGAGGATATCATTTTCCTGTTTAAAAAATTCTTGGTAGTATTTTATTGAATTATTTTTTTAAAAAATATTTATTTAAAACTAAATACAAAACAATCAAAAACAAAATAGAAAAATAAAAATGGTAAAAAAAGACAAAAATAAGACATTGTCATATGCCCAGAAGAATATAAGAGAGAATTCAATATATATAACAATAAAATTCCATGTCAAGAAAGCATATATACTAATAGAAGACATTATAGTCATGACTGTATATTCTTTTGTTGCTTCTTTATAGGTTATTCTTTTGTTCTCTGTGCATTTTTTACTTAAATCCTCCCCTAACCCCCCCTACTTTATTTTTTAAATTTTCATTCCTCTAATCAAAAGTGTAGAGCACTTCTTCCTATGACTATAGACAGCTATTTTGTTCCACTGAAAATTGAATAGTCATTTCCTTTGATCACCTAGAAACTTGAAATGTCTTGTATTCTTATACATTTTGACCCTGTCCTTTCAGAACATTTCAGATAGTTTCAAATTTCTGCTTTTTCTCTAATCTTGATTGCCTTGATTTTCTATGTGCAAAACCCTTTGAATGTGATAAAATTATTTATTTTTAGGTTTTGTAGTGCTCTTTTATTCTTGTTTGCTGGTAAATTATTTCCTTCTCCATAAATCTGACAGGTAGACTTTTCTTGATCTTCCAGTTTGCTTAAGGTTATCATCATTTATGTCTAAGTCATGTGCCTATTTTGACCTTAATTTGGTATACAGTGTAATAGGTTGGTCTATGACTAGTTTGTGTCACATTATTTTAGTTTCCCAGTTTTTTGTCAAATAGTGAGATCTTATCCCAGAGGTTAAAGTCTTCAAGAAAAATAATCTTAATTTAAGATACTCTGATAAATTCTGAAGAAAGCATAAAGCCATAAAAGATGATTTCAATTTACAAAAGACTTTACAGAAGAGAGGGGCAATGTAGTAAATCATTCAACAATAGTAATGGTATTACAAATAGACTATATGCCAAAGTCCTGTACTCAAGGGTCTCATTTAATTTCTCCACTAGCATGTGACAGAATGAACTTTATGAATAAACGGAATGAAGCTGTGTTCTATTTTGGGCTTCTAAGGTTGCATAAGTGTCATTCAGTTCAGAAGGCTGGCAAATAATAAGGGAACACTACAATGAGAGCTGAAGATTTCTGCTTAAAAGTTGCCTTTGTGTTTAGTCTACTAAGAATTTAAACATAGAGATTAAAGAATCAAATGGCTGACTATATCATTTGTTACCTGCAGAATAAGACATGTAGGATGTGGAGTGAGTTATTGAGTTTAAGCAGGTTCTAAATCATCATGTTATGTGCTAATTGGATAAATGGTGAGTTGGAACATGAAACTTATCATAGCAAATACTTGGGTGCTACTAATTTATCATGAAATTAATTCAAAACTTTTTGGCAAAAAGATGGTGGTGATACAAAGTAGGAGGATAAATACTAAAAGGAAATTTTAAAAACATAATGGATGCTTCCGCTGCAGTCATCACTCTTCCAATCATTTGACTTGAAATGGGATAGTACCAACTATATGCACAGTGAAGGGAGAATTTTACACCAAGTGCCAAATAGAACAAAAGTGATTTCAGGTAAAAGAATTTCATATTATTAACGATGACTGTGAAAGTCTATCATCACAAATCCTCTGAGGATAGCATAAAAGAGCCAAAATCATCAGAATAAAAATTGCTAAATGGATTATAGAATAAAAATTAGTATATTTGATTTTGTAACTCCACAGAGAACAGAGGAAAGAAGAGTGGAGGAAGAAGAGTGCTGATGATGTGAATTAATAATCAACTTATATCCCAAGCCTATTACTTTGGTAGATTTCTTGGTATCTTAGCTTGCAGGAAGGTAGGCTTTTCCATTGACATATAATTTTTTAAGGAAAATATTGTGATTTAGTGAAAACTGCATAAAATAACTGGAGCTTGATGATGCTATTTACTTGAACAATGAATGTCCTTTAATTGAGACCAAAAGAGACCATAGTATGAATTACTGGCAAGAGGTATAATGAAAAATCATGGACATCTGAAGAATTGAATTATTAATCCAAAGATTGTATGTTTAAAAATTTACAATAATTTTAATGCTTTCTTCCATGCAAAAAATAATTATCATTCCTCATGCTTTCCTGTCAGTGTATTAATACACATGAGATCTTCCTACCCATGTTGAAGTTACGCCTATTGATGAAATCTTGAACAATAATTGCATCAATAATTCACATCCTAAAACGATGTAGTTTTGATTAATGTAACCATTACAGACTTTTTTTGTTAGTTAGTTTGAACATTTTCTCACCTACCAGATTCAATTGATAACTACCCTACAATGTGCTATTAGACATTTGCAACACTATTAAAAAGATGGAAAGTTGCTCAGAATTATAAAAGAAACAGTGTATACCTTTTACACATACCTCCTATGATTGGTAGAAAAAGTATAATGTTTGAAAATTTTAATAAATGTAAAAGATCTCTGGAATTAGGCACATTTCTTTATAATGCTACTTGTTTAAAGCAACAGAGGCCTGCATTTCGCAAAAGTCACTAATTTATCTTTGGTGAGAATTCCTTGTAGGAGGCATCATACGTTGTACAATGAGGTTGCTGCACTGTCTTAGAATTCAAAAGAACAAAAATCCTGGTTCTGCTCTAAGAAAATGTTATCATTTGGCTTTTGTAGCATTCAATTCCATTATGGTCAAAGCAAATCACAATACATTTCTTCAGCAACTATTGAAAGCCTCATCTTTCCTATTTTAAAATAATATAAATTAGAGACTGGATGATGAATAATGTCATTTCAACTTTTCACATTCTATATAATGAATTTACTGTCCACTCGCCATTGATTCTTGCTTAGCTCTTCCATTGAAAATACGGGACCAAGTAGATTACAGGTCAACCTTAAGATAATTCATTAGGTTACTAAAATGTCAGAACCTATTCAAAACATTAACTATGATCCATATTGACATTATCTATCACTATCTCTGGCAAATGGATTAAAATGTAAAAAATATGTTGTGGATTAATTTTTTCTGATTAAAACAATTTTTAGATGCAAGCATGATAAACATATTCTCATAGACCTTACTTGATCATATCACTAAAATCTGATTCATTTAGAAGATTATAGATTTAAAACTGAACAGGAGCTTGGGCATTAAGTAGACAAACCCTCACACCTCGTAGATACGATGAGATAAGCTCAAAATTATAAGGGTTTAACATTTCCATGTGAGACTGAAAAAGGAGTTCCTTTTTGTCTAAAACTAGATTTATTTCCATTGTACAAGAATGAACCATTTTACAGGGCACAGAAACCTTAGCATTTTTTATTGTCTTTGATGACTGACACTATAGGGATTCTTTGGTGAGGACTCAATAATGTGAGTAGCATCCACTTTATATTCTCCTTGGAAAGGCCTGTGTGGTTAATTATGAATCATATTAGATCAATAATTTAATTATTATCCAATATGATCTTGTCATTCCTATCAATCTTTCCCTCTTCCAGAGATAAGTGGTACAAATCACAAATTCTCTTTCTGTAGAGAAATGGGTGACATTTTATTACTTCTAAAAGTTGTAGGATATATTTAGCTATAGGTTTTCACTTTAAGATAGTTTATGAATGTTATGAATAATAACCTATGTGCTTCTCTTAAAAATAAGCAAGAGAATCTTTTAATCCTTAGGAAGATGCTTTTGCCAAAACAAGAACTTTTTGTGGAGTAAAAGGAGGGTCAATTTGTTTATTTAAAAAATATTTATGAGCAGAATCAAGATGGTGGAGAATAGACAGGACTTTGCCTGAGCTCTTCCTGAATTCCCTCAGAATCAACACTAAATCAAGACCCTGAATGGATTTTGGAGCAGCAGAACCTACAAATATTTGGAGTGTAACAGATTTCCAGCAGAAGCTATCTTGGAAGGATTTCAGGAAAGTTCTGTCTCAATTGGGAAGAGGGTGATGTGAACCAGGTCACAATAAGGGCAGAGAAGTCCTGCACAGGGAATATAGTAGGACACTCAGCCAAAATACAGCAGCATTGGCTACTCTGTCCTGTTTCAGAAAGCCAATAGATTAGAAAATTAGCTATAAGACCTCAAATGCAACTACAGATAGCAAATAGTGAGCCCCTGAATCCTAGCATGATAGACAGGGTGGAGCCAGGTCTACCCAGTACAGGGAGTTCCACTGCAGCACCATGATGCCTGCACAACATGAAGCTTCTGTCACCCAGTAGAGGAAGGTTGGGACAATCTCCTCTGTGTCCCAGGAGCAGGGCTTAAAAATGAGGAAAAAACAAAAAATGATCTAACCATAGCTAGCTATTATGGAAACAGGGAAGAATAGAACTCAAACCCTGAGGACACTAAAGGCAAAATGCTTCCAGAAGAAACATCAAAAGGGGATATATATACTTAGTTCCAACTTGAAAGGTTCTCTTGGAAGGATCTTAAAAGAGCATGAGAAAAAAGTGGAAGAAGGAAATGAAAGCTTTGCAGGATAGTTTGTTAAAGTAAACAGAAACTGAAGAAAACAACTACTTAAAAACACATGTGGTGAAATAAAAATATATATATATTGAAAAAATACCAATTAAAATATATTTGGCAAAATAAAAAAGAAAACTCCTTGAAAAAGAATTGGTAAAATGGAATAGGAGAACAACGCCTTTAAAAATAGAATGGGTGAAATGGGGAAAAATATCCCTAAAACAAAACAACACCTTTAAAAATACAATTGGCCAAATACAAAAAGAGGTAAAAAAGTTTAACTGAAGAAAATGTTAGAATTGGAGAAATGGAAGTGAATGACTCAATGAGACACGCAGAATCAATTATACCAAAACAAAACAATGAAAAGATAGAAAAATGTAAAATACCTCATCTGGAAAACAACTGACCAGGAAAATAGAACCAGGAGAGATGATTTAAGAATTATTGCACTACCTGTAAGCCACAGTGAAAAAAAGAGCCTGGAAAACATCATTTGAGAAATCATCAAGCAAAACTGCCTTGATATTCTAGAACCAAAGGATAAAATAATGATGGAAAGAATCTACCAATTACCCTTTATAAAAGATCACAAAATGAAAACACCAAGAAATATAGTAGCTAGATTCCAGAATTATCAGGTTAAGGAGAAAATACTGCAAGCAGCAAGAAAGAATCAATTCAAATATCAAAGAGCCACAATCAGGATTACCCAGGCCCTAGCAGCTTTCACTTTAAAGGACTGAAGGACTGGAATATTTTATTACAAAGGGCAAAGAAGCTTTGACTGCAGCCAAAAATCAGCTACCCAGCAAAACAAAGCATTAATGTTCAGGGAAAAAAATAAACATTCAATGAAATAGTGGATTGTCAATCATTTTTTGATGAAAAGACCAGAGCTGAGTGCTCACTTCGGCAGCACATATGCTAAAATTGCAATGATACAGAAAAGATTAGCATGGCCCCTGCACAAGGATGACACGCAAATTCGTGAAGTGTTCCATATTTCTGTTTACCTCTCAGACCTGTGGAAAAAAGAAGAAATTTATGACAAAAAGAAGAACTAGAGATCATTATTGATCACAAAATAGAAAATTTTGATTATATCAAATTGAAAAGTTTTTGTACAAATAAAACTAATGCAGACAAGATTAGAAGTGAAGAAATAAACTGGGAAAACATGTTACAATCAAAAGTTCTGATAAAGGGCTCATTTCCAAAATATATAGAGAATTGATTGATTTATAAGAAATCAAGCCATTCTGCAATTGATAAATGGTCAAAGGATATGAATAGACAATTCACAGATGAAGAAATTGGAATTATTTCTAACCATATGTAAAGATGCTCCAAGTCATTATTAATCAGAGAAATGCAAATTAAGACAACTCTGAGATACTACTACACACCTGTCAGATTGGCTAGAATGACAGGGAAAGATAATGCGCAATGTTGGAGGGGATGTGGGAAAACAGGGACACTGATACATTGTTGGTGAAATTGTGAGTACATTCAGCCAATCAGGAGAGCAATTTGGAACTAAGCTCAAAAAATTATCAAGCTGTACATGCCCTTTGATTCAGCAGAGTTGCTACTGGGCTTATATCCCAAAGAGATTTTAAAGAAGGAAAAGAGACCTATATGTGCAAGAATGTTTGTGGCAGCCCTCTTTGTAGTGGCCAGAAACTGGAAACTGAGTGGATGTCCATCATTTGGAGAATGGCTAAATAACTTGTGGTATATGAATATTATGGAATATTATTGTTCTGTAAGAAATGACCAACAGGATGATTTCAGAAAGGCCTGGAGAGTCTTACAAGAACAGATACTGAGTGAAATGAGCAGGACCAGGAGATCATTATGTACTTAAACAACAATACTATATCATGATCAATTCTGATGGACATGTCCCTCTTCAACAATGAGATGAACCAAATCAATTCCAATAGAGCAGTAATGAATTAAACCAGCTACACCTAGCAAAAGAACTCTGGAAAATGAGTATGAACCACTACATAAAATTCCCAATCCCTCTATTTTTTTCCACCGGCATTTTTGATACCCTTCACAGGCAAATTGTATACTATTTCAAAGTCTGGTTCGTCTTGTGCAGCAAAATAACTGCATGGATATGTATACATATATTGTATTTCACATATACTTTAATATATTTAAGATGTATTGGTCTACCTGCCATCTGGGGGAGGGGTTGGGGGGAAGGAGAGGAAAAATTGAAACAAAAGGTTTTGCAGTTGTCAATGCTGAAAAATTACCCATGCATATATCTTATAAATAAAAAGCTATAATAAAAAAAGAAAAGAAAAGAGCTGAACAGAAAATTTGATCTGCAAATACAGAACCCAAAAGAAGCATAAAAAGGTAAAAAGAGAAGGAAAAATGTTTTTAAAGGTTAAAATGATTCCATATCCTCCATAAAAAGATGATAAGTGTAACTCTGGAGAACTGTATCTCTGTTAGGGGTATACTTAGAGATGATTTTAATATGATAACATAAAAAAAGAAACTAGGGGTGGAAAAGGGATTGTACTGGAAGAAGAGGAAAGGGGAGGTAAAATGGGGGTAAATTACATCACATTTTGAAAAGACACAAAAGACCTATTGCAGGTGAGGGAAAGAAAGGAAGGAAGATGATGAGCATTATTTGAACTCATCAAGTTTGATACAAAAAGGAAATAGCATGCATATTTAGCTTAATATAAAAACTTGTCTCATCCTTCAGGGAAGTAGGAAAGGAAAGAGAAAAGGAAAAGGGAAGGCTAATATAAGGGAGAATAGAAGCAAAGGGAGAAAGGGATAAGAAAGGGGGGAGAGGTTGAAAAAAGGGAGGGCAGATTGAGGGAGGGGGTATTCAGAAGCAAAACATTGATGAGGAGGGAAAGGGTTTAATATAATTTGGGGAAAACAGAATGGCTAAAATAGAGACTTAGTAATTTTAATTGTGAATGTAAATAGGATGAACCCTGTGCTAAAACAGAAGCAGAGAACTGAGTGGATTAAAAACCAGAATTCTATAATATGTTGTTTATAAGAAACATTTGAAGCAGAGTAATACATAAAGAATAAATGTAAAAAGCTGGAGCAGAATCTGTTATGCTTCAGCTAAAGTACAAAAAAAGCAGAGATTCCGATCCTCATCTCAGATCAACCAAAAGCAAAAATAGATCAAATTAAAAGAGATAAGGAAGCAAATGACATCTTGCTAAAAATACCAGAGACAACGAAGTAATATCAATACTAAACATATATTCACCAAGTGGTATAGCATCCAAATTCCTAGAGAAGAAGTTGAGAGTTCCAAGAAGAAATAGACAACAAATCTATATTAGATCTGTATAATATACAGATCTAACCTCCCTCCATCAGAACTAGCTAAACCAAACCACAAAATAAGCAAAAAAAGAAAAATAGTTAAGGATGTGAATAGGATTTTAGAAAAGTTAGGTATGATAGACCATTGGAGAAAATTGAATGAGGATAGAAAATAATATACCTTTTCCTCTGTGGTATATAGAACCTACACAAAAATTGACTATGGCCATAAAAATTTCACAATTAAATGCAGAAGAAGATATCCATCTTTTTCAAATCATGATGCAATAAAAATTACATATTATCAAGGGTTAGGAGAAAAAGATGGAAAATTAATTGGAAACTAAACAATCTATTAAAGACAGAGTGGGAGAAACAACAAATCAAAAAAAAACAAATTATAATTTCATCCAAAAGAATGACAATAATGGTCCGACATACCAAAATTTATGGGATGCAGTCAAAGACATTCTTAGTAGAAATTTTATCTATAGATGCTTACATGAATAAAATAGGCATGCAAGTAAAAAATCTAGAAAAATAATAAATGAAAACCTCCAATTGAATACTAAATTTGAAATTCTGAAAATAAAAGTAGAGATTAATAAAATTGAAATGAAGAAAAATTAATGAACAAATAACAAAAACTAAGAGTTGGTATTATGAAAAAAAAATCAACAAAATAGATAAACCTTTAGTTAATTTGATTACAAAAAAAGAAGATAATCAAATTACCAAAAATAAAAAGGGTGAACTTATCACCAATGAAGAGCAAATTAAAGCAATAATTAGGAGCTATTTTGCCCAACTGCATGCTAATAAATCTGATAACCTAAGTGAAATAAGTGAATACTTACAAAAATATAGATTGCCCAGTTTAATAGAAGAGGATATAAATTACTTAACTAACCAAGTTTAGAAAATAAAAAAAAAACTTGATCAAGTTATTAATGACCTCCATAAGAAAAAACAATTCCTAGGGGAGATAGATTGACAACTGAATTCCATCAAACATTTAAAGAACAATGAATTCAAATGCTATGCAAAGTATTTGGAAAGATAGGGGAAGAAAGAACACTACCAAATTTCTTTTGTGGTACATATATTGTTGATACTAAATCAAGTAGGGTCAAAACAGAAAAAGAAAATTATAGACCAATTTGCCTAATGAATATTAATGTCAAAATCTTAAATGAAATATTAGCAAAGAAATCACAGCAATTTATCTCCAGGATAATATACTCTGACCAAATAGGATTTCTACTAAGTAGGATTTATGCAGGGGTGCTTCAATAAAAGGAAAACTATTAACTGGCTATATCAATTGGTTATATCAATTGGCTATATAAATATTGGCTATTGATTGGCTATATCAATAACTATACTATATCAATTGGCTGTATCAATAACTAAACTAATAGAAATCATATGGTTATGTCAATAGATGCACCAAAAGTATTTGACAAAATCCAACATTCATTCCTATTTAAAACAAACAAACAAACTAAAGAGCATAGGAATAAATGAAGTTTTTCTTAAAATAAGCAGTAGCATGTATTTTAAACCATCAATAATCATCATATATAATGGATCCAGATAAACTAGAATCATTCCCAATAAGATCAGGGGTGAAACAAGGTTGACCACTGTCACCATTACTCTTCAATATTGTATTAGAAATGTTAGGTTTATCAATAAAAGAAGAAAAAAAATTAAAGGAATTAGAGTAGGTAATGAGGAAACAAAATTATCACTTATTGTGGACAATTTGATGATATTGTTAGAAAATCCTACAGATCAACTAAAAAATTAATAGAAGCAATTCACAACATTAGCAAAGTTGCAGAATACAGAATAAATACATATAAATCATCAGCATTTCTATATGTTACCAACAAAGTCCAGCAGCAAAAGATACAAAGAAAAAATCCATTTAAGATAACGTTAGATAATATAAAATATTTGGGAGTCTACCTTTCAAGACAAAGACAGGAACTATATGAACACAATTACAAACCCTTTTACAAATGAATAAAGCCAGATCTAAACAACTGGAAGAATATCAAATACTTGTGGGTAGGCATGAGTAATATAATAAAAATGACAATTCTACCTAAATTAATCTACTTATTCAGTGCCCCACCAATCAAACTGCCAAGAAATTATAGAGGTAGAAAAATAATAACAAAATTCATCTAGAAGAACAAAAGATCAATAATTTCAAGGGAATTAATGAAAAAATACAAATTAAGGTGGTCTAGCTGTGCCAGACCTAAAACTATATTATAAGACATTGTTTAACAAAACTATTGGGAACTGGCTAATAGAGTAGTAGATTAATAGAATAGGATAGTTTCATAAGACAAAATAGTCAATGATTATAATAATCTAGTGGTTTAAAAACTCAAAAAGTCCAGCTTCTAGGATAAGAACTCACTATTAGACAAAATTTATTGGAAAGACTGAAAAAATTATGGCAGAAAATAGGCATTGACCAACCCCTAACACCCCATACTAAAATAATATTAAAATGTGTTCATGATTTAGACGTACAGGGTGATACTATAAGCCAATGAGGAGAACAAGGGGTAGTGTGCCTCTTGTATCGTTAGAGAAGGAAGGAATTTATGGCCAAAAAAGAACTAGAGAAACAATTGGTTATATTAAGTAAAAACATTTTTGTACAAACAAAACCAATCCAGCCAGGATTAGAAGGGAAGCAGGAAACTAAAGGGAAAAATTACATCTAAGGTTTCTGATAAAGGCCTCATTTCTAAAATATATAGAGAATTAACTCAAATGCCTAACAATACAAGCCATTCTCCAATTGACAGATGGTCAAAGGATATGAACAGAAAAATTTCAGTTGAAGAAATTAAAATAATTTCTAGTCATATGAAAAAATGCTCTGAATCACTCTTGATTCAAAGATACAAATTGAGGAAGCTATGACAAACCTTTTCACATAATGGATAAGAGAAAGGAAAAGATGTTAAATGTTGGAGGGGATGTGGGAAAACTGGAACACTAATACATTATTGGTGGAGGTGTAAAGTATTCCAAACATTCTGGAGAGCAATGTGGATCTATGCCCAAAGGGTTATTAACCTGTGCATACCCTTTGATCCAGAAGTATCTCTACTGAGTCTGTATCCCAAAGAGATCATAAAAAAGGGAAAAGGATCCATATGGTCAAAATAATTTATTGTAGTCCTTTTTGTACCGCCAAGGTATTGGGAACTGAATGGATGCATATCTGTGGGGGAATAGCTGAATAAGTTATGGAGTATGAATGTAGTAGAATCGTACTGCTCTATGAGAAATGATCAGCAGGATGATTCCAGAAAGGCTCAGTGAAGTGAGTGGAACCAAGAGAACATTGTACACAGCAACAAGATTATGTGATGATCAACTGTAATGGACTTTTTTCTTTTCAATGATGTGATTCAAGCTAGTTCTAATAGTCTGGTGATGGAGAGAGCCATATGCATCTAGAGAGATGACTAAGGGGACTGATTGGGGATCACAACATAATATTTTCTATGTTTCTATTGTTGTAGTTTGCTTGCTTGTTATTTTCTTTCTCATTTTCCCCCCTTTTTGATCTGATTTTTTTTTGTGTAACATTGTAAGGTTCTGGTTAGCTTTCTGGAGGTCTTGGGACCAGTCTTCATGTTAGCAGAGTAATCACCATGAGAATAGTCAGGGATAAAGTCCAAAGTCTTTATTATCTCCTTCACAGTCTGTCTCCTTCACCTGGGGCTAGGCTGGCTTTCTGGAAGCCCTGCAGAATGGGTCTTGGTTTCAGTGCAGAAGGCAGGAAAACCACCAGAAGGCTAGTCAAGTCTTCTCTGTCCTGGCTGAGTTTGTCCCCAGTTTATATGCTCCATTACAATTGTATCATTACCGTATATTGAGTATAAACAAATCATTATATCACTAGGGAACTATTATTTGGTGTAAGATTAAACTAATCATACTGAACTAGAGAACTCATATGCTAAACTAGATAACCATTGTCTTATCAATTCCACTGAGTTAATAATTTCTTGTAGGATTAAATCAATCATACTGAGCCTTGAGTATATTTCTCCAAAGTTCCTGCCCTTTACATAGCATGATAAATGTAGAAATATGTTTAGAAAAATTTCACATGTTTTTTTGAACAGATATTGGATTATTTGTTCTTTGGAGAGGGAGAATGTGGAGAGTAAAGGAGAAAAAATTGCACCACAAGATTTTGTAGGGATGAATGTTGAAAACAATATTTGCATGTATTTTGAAAAACAAAAAGTAAATTAGAATTTAGAAAAAACAAAAAAAATTATTCTTCCCCAATATATATAAAAACAATTTTAACATTCATTTTTAAAGTTTTGAATTCTGATATTTATATGTCCCTCCCTTTTTTCTGCTCTGTAAAACTATAAGCAATCTCATATATATTATATGTGTGCTTTATGGTAAAATATTTCCATATTAATCATTTTGTATAAGAAAACACATAAAATAAGAGAGAAGGAAAGGAAAATAGCATACTTTGGTCTGTCTTCAGATGACACAAGATTTTTTCTCTAGAGGGGGACAGTACTTTTAATCATGAGTCATTTGGGATTTTCTTGGGTCACTTTCCTGATAAGGATAGATGTCATTTACAGTTGTTCATCATATAATATTCCTTTTACAGTATGCAGTATTCTCTGGTTTAGGTCACTTCACTTTGTTGTTGTTGTTTGTTCTTGTTTTTGTAAGAGGACTATCATATTAGGGAGGTGAGGTGATGCAATGACATGCATGTGAGTTAGATTTAAGTGAGCATGGGCTGTACAAAGTCAGCAGCCTCACTTTCCTGGCCAGAGCCATTGGGTCCAAATACCTTATGTACATCAGGATGACAAAAGATAATTCTGAATGCTGTGAGAGACATAGGCTTTTTAAAATAAGATCTTTAAAAGATTCTGGAAAGATAGCACAGTTGGAAAGAAAATTCTAAACTCTCTAGATTTCCCCCAAATCAAAACAAAATCACACCTTCGGGTGAGCAAAGACAAGTCAAAAACAAATTAGACTCTTGACAGAACAGGGGTCCTCTTGGAACAACTCAAGAAGTCCCCTCCAGGCAAGTTCCACAGAAGCATAAAGCTGGGAGCTTAGGGGTTAGCTGTCTTTGGAGTAGCCTCAGTTCTAACAGCAGGAACTTTCAATTCCAGGACAATGTGGAAAGTCAAGGAACTAGGAAAATCTAGGAAAATTGGGCGAATCTTGGCTGATTAGGAATGGTAAGCACAGCTGTACTGCTGAGTCAAGGTCCTGGATGAGAAGGAATCAGAATACCCAGGGGGTGCAGAAGAAGTGGTACAGGGAAGCAGCTAGCTGCTAGTACATACAGGAAAATGGTTTGGGGTTCCAGGTAAGAGAGGATAACTGAAGTGAAGCCACAGGCTTCACCTCAAGATTATATATGCTATTGTCCAAAAGTAATAGAACAAGAGGGGAATGTAGAAATAGGAAAAAAAATCTACCAATCACCTCTTCAAAGAAATCCTACAAGGAAAACATATAGGAATATTATTGCTAAATTTCAAAAACCCAAGATCAAAGAGAAAATTTAGAAGAAACAAACAAAAATAAAAGCAATTCAAATATGCTGGAGCTACAATTAGAATTATACAGGATTTATTAGCAGATACAGTAAAATGCCACAATACAGGAATATCACATGTCAACAATCAAAAGAAGTAAAAAAAAGTAAGTATAATATTGAAGAAAAATGGATATTTAATATTGGAAGAGCATAGGATAGTTTGCCTCTCAAGACCTGTGGAAGAGGAAGGAAAATTTAATTATATCAAATTGAAAAGTTTTTGTACAAACAAAACTAATGCAGACAAGATTAGAATGGAAGCAATAAACTGGGAAAACATTTTTACAGTCAAAGGTTCTGATAAAGGCCTTATTTCCAAACTATATAGAGAATTGACTCTAATTTATAAGAAATCAAACCATTCTCTAATTGATAAATGGTCAAAAGATATGAACAGACAATTCTTAGATGAAGAAATTAAACTATTTCTAGCCATATGAAAATATGCTCCAAGTCATTATTAATCAGAGAAATGCAAATTAAGACAACTCTGAGATAACACTAAACACCTGTCAGATTGACTAGAATGACAGGGAAAGATAATGCAGAATGTTGGAGAGGATATGGGAAAACTGGGACAATAATAGATTGTTGGTGGAATTGTGAATACATCCAGCCATTCTGGAGAGCAATTTGGAATTATGCTCAAAAAAGCTATCAAACTGTGCATAGCCTTTGACCCAGCAGTGTTACTACTGGGCTTATCTCCCAAAGAGATTTTAAAGAAGGAAAAGAGACCTGTATGTGCAAGAATGTTTGTGGCAGCCCTCTTTGTAGTGGCCAGAAACTGGACACTGAGTGGATGCCCATCAATTGGAGAATGGCTGAATAAATTGTGGTATATGAATATTATGGAATATTATTGTTCTGTAAGAAATGACCAGCAGGACGATTTCAGAAAGTCCTGGAGAGACTTACATGAACTGATGCTGAGTGAAATGAGCAAGACCAGAAGTTCATTATATACTTCAACAACAATACTATATGATGATCAATTCTGATGGACGTGGCCATCTCCAGCAATGAGATGAACCAAATCACTTCCAATGGAGCAGTAATGAACTGAACCAGCTACACCCAAGGAAAGAACTCTGGGAGATGATTATGAACCACTACATAGAATTCCCAATCCCTCTATTTTTATCTGCCTGCATTTTTTATTTCCTTCACAGGTTAATTGTACACTATTTCAAAGTTCAACACTTTTTGTACAGCAAAATAACTGTTTGGACATGTATACATATATTGTATTTAACATATTTTAACATGTTTAATATGTATCTGTAAACCTGCTATCTGGGGGAAGGGGTGGAGGGAAGGAGGGAAAAAGTTGGAACAAAAGGATTTGCAATTGTCAGTGCTGAAAAATTAACTATGCATATATCTTGTAAATAAAAAACTATAATTAAAAAAAGAAAAATGGATATTTAATGAAGTCTCTTTTGTTTCAAACAACATTGAATTTAATAGAAAAATTAATACATGAGCCAACATCAAAAATTAATTTCAAGGCTAGATAAAGACAAACTGTTTATATTTTATATGTAGAAATGTAAACTATATGTCTAACTGTGTAGTCCAAAAGAAAGATTGGGGCAGAGCTGAGTATGAAATGACTCTAAAAAGCAAAACTGTCTAGAAAAAAATAAAAATAGTAAGAATGCTATACAAATGAGGTACAGAGGAAATACTTATAGAGAGGCATTGTTAGAGAGTGGAAAAGCAGTAGAAATTCTGAAAACCAACTCACATCAGCAATATGTTTATTAGGGAACAATACATTCAAGAGTGGGAGAGGTTAATATCAAGAAGAGTTAAGAATTAGTAAGAATAAGAAATAGGAGATATTCACAACTACAATAAAATATCAGGAATAGAATTTTTTTAGGGAACAAAGTAAGGCCAGTGATCATTAATTTCAAAGTCACACTTAAAGATTCAAATAAGAGAGAAATTTACATGATGTCAGCCATATTAATACTGTTGTATATGCATATCTATTTGTGTGTGTATGTAGTATATGTGTACATCTTTATGGATATTTGTATGTACGTGTGTGTGTGTATGTGTGTGTGTGTGTGTGTGTGTGTGTAAAGATAAATACATTCATGCTTATCTGCAGCTTTCTTGGTGATAGGGAGTAGGAAATGAAAAGGATAGGGTGGACAGAGAACAAAAGAATAACATGCAAAGAAGCAAAGATGTACAATCCATTAATATTATGTCTTCTATTAAAACACATACTATCTTGAAATGGAAATTTATTATTACATATTTCCAAAGACAATGTATATTTTAATTTCCTTTTTCTTTCTTTTTTTATTTTGTTTAAATAAATAAAAAATAAACAATGGTCTTTAACAGATGAAAGTTTGACTAAGGCAATTTCCAACAAGTGATTTAAGCTAGTAGAAAATAAGATCTAAAATGGCCTTTTTTACATAATGAAAA
This sequence comes from Sarcophilus harrisii, assembly GCF_902635505.1. Classification (NCBI taxonomy): domain Eukaryota; kingdom Metazoa; phylum Chordata; class Mammalia; order Dasyuromorphia; family Dasyuridae; genus Sarcophilus; species Sarcophilus harrisii. The sequence continues at coordinate 348,966,918 of NC_045427.1, read as the reverse complement.
AAATATCAGTGTGAGAAGGGAAGACTCTAAGGCTTTCTGCACAAAATAGAAACAATTGATATTTATATTTCTTCTAAATCAATCAGGTCTAAAACAATGATCAATTGGGATTTGGCCTGAATTTATTGTTGGTCAATCAAGGAAAACCCCTGAATCTCAAGATAGATTAGTACTCCAAGATATCTTGGGAGGTTTCAGTGATTAAAAATTTATACAGATCTTCTAAATCTTTCCAAATCTTTTTTTAAAAAAACCATTCTGCAGAAAGGCAAGGTCAAGATATCAGAATAGAGGCAGAAACTCATCCAACCTTTCCCCCAAAACACTGAAAATTCCTTAACATAATGACTCTAAACAAATTTCATCAGAACACCCAAAAAGATGGACTAGAACATTTTGCAGGGGAAGGTCTTAGAAGGTCAGCAGCAAAAGTCTGTGACAGCAGGGTTCGAGTTCAGCTTGCAGTTGCAGTGCGTGCCACACCAGTGCAGCCCCAGATCCTGTCCCAACTAGATTTCAGATCAGTGGCAGTACTGGTGCTTCCAGATCTCTCATCCCAGAGACATCAAAGAGAACTTGGAAAGTGAGTTAGATCTTACTAAGTCGTACAGCTGTAGTGGGGTGGAACACTACTAATAGCTCCAGGGTAGAAAAGAGTGCTTGTGATCAGGTCCCTAGAAGGAGCTATGAAAACAGCTGAACAAAATCCCATAAGATTGGGACAGTGCACTCTCTACCCTAGAAACAAATTCCTACTTTAACAAAGATTAAAAAGTCAAGTAATAAGCTAGGAAAATGATCAGACAACAAAAAACATTCCTGATCATTGAAAGTTATTATGGTGGCAAAGAAGATCAGAGCACAGATTCAGAAGATGATAACAAAGTCAAAGATACTACATCCAAAGCCTCCAAGAAAAATAAGAACTGGGCTTAGGCCATAAAATTTGAAAATGCATTTTTAAAATTGAGAAAGAGAGAAAAAATTAGAAAAAGAATTGCAGTGGTACAAAAAGAACTACAAAGAGCTAATAAGGAGAAGAATGCCTTAAAAAATGAAATTGACCAATTTAGAAAAAAAGTACAAAAGCTTTCTGAGGAAAATATGTCCTTAAAAATAGAATTGACTAAATGGAAGCCAATGATTTTACAAGAAATTGAGATACAATAAAGCCAAACCAAAAAAAGGTGAAAAAAATAACTGAACTGGAAAACAGAATGAGAAGAAATTATTTAAAAATTATGGGTCTACCTGAAAGTCACAATAAAAAAAAAAGAGTCCGAAAATCTTTTAAGAAATGATCAAGGAAAACTGTCCTAATATTTTGGAATCAGAGGGTAAAATAGGAATTGAAAGAATCCACCAATATCCTGAAAGAGATCCCAAAATGAAAACTCTCATATTCTAGAACTCCCATGTTGCAAGCATCTAGAAAGAAACAATCAAGTATTTTGGATCCATAGTCATGAAAACACAAGATTTAGCAACTTCTATATTAAAGAAATTAATCTGAGGGCTTGGAAAATGATATTCCAAAGAGCATTGGAACTAGAATTATAACTAAGAATCACCTACCCTGCAAACTTGAGGATAACCCTTCAGAAAAAAAGATGGTCATTGCATGAAGTAGAAGATTGTCAAGCATTCATGAAGAGGTCAGAAATGAATGAAAAAACTGATTTTCAAATACAGGACTCAGGAAGAGCATAAGGAGATAATTAGGAAAGTGATATCATAAGGGACTCAATAAGATTTATTTGTTCATATTCCTACATGGGAAGATGATACTTATAACTCATTAGAACTTTCTCATTATTATGGTAATTAGAAAAGTATATAGATAGAGGACACAGGTGTGAGTTGAATATGAAGGGATAATATCTTTTTTTAAAATGATGAAATTATGGAGAGTGGAATGTACTGGAAAAAGTGAAAGAGAAGTGGAATAGTGCAAATTATCTGCCTTTACGAAGAGGAAAAAAGAGTTTTTATACTGGGGGGAAAAGCTGGAGGAGAGGTTTTGAGTGAACTTTACTCTCATCAGAACTGGCTCAAAGAGGAAATAATATAAATACTCAATATGGGTTTAGAAATCTATTGTATGCTCAGGAAAATAGGAGGGGAATGAGATATGGGAAGGGAGGAGGATGATAAAAGAAAGTACATATAGGAGAGGGAGTATTCAGTACCAAAACACTTTTGAGAAAGGACAGAATGAAAGGAGATAGGGAATATAATAAAAGGGAAGAATACAATTAGCAATAGTAATTGTAACAAGAATTTCAAAGCAACTTTCTTTTAAGTGAGTAAAAACTAAGAGCCATGTTCCAAATGATAAATGATCAAAGGATATAAATTCAAAGAAGCTTTCTTTTCTGGGAAAAAAAACTGGAAATTGAGGGAATGCCTATCAATTAGGAAATGTCTCAATAAACTGTGGTATATGTTTGCAATGGAATATTGTTGTTCCATGGAAAATGGTGAACAGGATGCTCTCAGAAAAAAAAAAAACCCAAAGAAACCTGGAAAGTCCTTTATAAACTCAAGGAAATTGAAATGACTGTATACAAAGTGATAGTAATGTTCTGAGATAAACAAGTGTAAATAACTTTGCCATTCTCAGTAGTAAAAGAAGAATCAATCAAATAAAATAATAAAAAAAAGAAGACAATGTAAAATACTTCATAAGAAAGACGTTGACTTAGGAAACAGATCCAAGAGAGACAATCTAAGAATTATTATACTACCTGAAAACTGAAAAGAGTCTAGACAACATCTTTCAAGAAATCATAAAGGGAAACTGCCTTGATATCCTTGAAGCAGAGGGTGAAATAATCATTGAAAGCATCCACTAATCATCTCCTGAAAGAGACCCAAAAATGAAAATTCTAAGGAATGTTGAAGATAAATTCCAGAAGCATCACATCAAGAAGAAAATATTGCAAGTAGCCAGAAAGAAACAATTCAAATATCGAGGAGGCACAATCAGGATTACCCTGGATCTGAATTTTGATTATATCAAATTGAAAAGCTTTTGTACAAACAAAATTAATGCAGACAAGATCAGAAGGGAAACAATAAACTGGGAAAGCATTCTTATAGTTAAAGGTTCTGATTAGGCCCTCATTTCCAAAATATATGGAGAATTGACTCTAATTTATAAAAAATCAAGCCATTCTCTAATGGATAAATGGTAAAAAGATATGAACAGATAATTTTCAGCTGAAGAAATTGAAACTATTTCTAGCCAAATGAAAAGATGCTTCAAGTCATTATTAATTTTTTACATTCAAAAGTTCTTCTAAAGGCCTCATTTCTAAAATATATAGTAACTTCACTCAAATTTATAAGGATACAAGTCATTCTTCAATTGACAAATGGTCAAAGGATATGAACAGAATTACAAATGAAGAAATTAAAATCATTTCTAGTCATATGAAGAAATGCTCTAAATCATTATTGAGAAAAATACAAATTAAGACAACTCTGAGGTAGCATTAGACAGTTCTCAGATTGTCTATGAGGACAGGAAAAAATAATGATGAATATTGAAGGGAATGTGGAAAAACTGGTACGTTAATACATTGTTGGTGGAGTTGTGAACTGATTCAATCATTCAGGAGAGCAATATGGAACTATGCCCAAAGAGCTAGTAAAGTGTGCATATCCTTTGATCCAGTAGGATTTCTATCAGGCCTGTATTCCAAAGAGATCATAAAAAAGGGAAAAGGACATACATAAGAAAAAATGTTTGTAACAACCTTATTTATATTACCAAAAAATTGGAAATTGAGTGCATGCCCATCAGTTACAGAATGGCTGAATATGTTATGATATGTAAATGTTATGGACTATTATTCTTCTATGAGAAATGATCACCTGGATGATTTCAGAAGGCCTTGATGATAAGGGAAGTCAGTAGAACCAAGAAATCATTGTATACAGCAACACGAAAATTATATGATAATAATATGAACATAGATCTTTTCAACAGTGAAGGGATTCAGGCCAGTTTCAATGGATTTGTGATGGAGAAAGCCAGCTGCATTCTGAGAGAGGACTGTGGGAAGTGAGTGTGGATCACGAAATAGTATTTTCACTTCTTTGTTGTTTGCTTGATTATTGTTGTCATTCTCATTTTTTTTCCCTTTTTGACCTGATTTTTCTTGTGCACCATAAGTGTTGAAATATATATGGAAAAATTGCACAGGTTTGACATATATTGGATTATTTACTGTCTAAGCAAGGAAGTAGGAAGAAGAGATGGAGAAAAAAAATGGAACACAAAGTTTTGCAAGGGTGAATGTTGAAAACTATACATATGTTTTGAAAATAAAAAGCTTTTAAAGATAAGGGGGGGGAAAGGGAAAGACATTTAGAACATTTTAGAGAAGATCAGGCAACCTCTTCACTCCATCATTGTAGCTCTGCCATCACAGTTTCTCTTTTCAACATTTATTTGATGTGTAAACTTTTTTCTTAACTTAGATATCCATTACCCTCTTTACCAATACTTTTTGTTCAGTTGTTCAGTAATGTATTACTCTTTATAATCCGATTTGCAGTTTTATCAGTTTGTAATTTCCTTTTCTAATTTACTGGTGAGGGTTGCCATTTCCTTCTCTATCTTATTTTACAGATGAAAAACTGAGGCAATAAGGGTAAATGACTCACCTAAGGTCAGTTTTAAACTGAGGAAAATGAGTCTTCCTGATTTCAGACTTGGTATTCACTTAACTACACTACCAAGCCTCTAAAGAGACTTGGTTTTATTTTAACAGATCTACTTTTAGATCAGGATGGTCATTTCCTTTCCCTCCCTATTTGTCTCTCTTGTCTAGGTGATACCTAACCAGTACTTACATACTGGTAAATGCTTTAGGAAGAATTTTTATTTAATCTTGATTTTGATTTTATTATATAACATTGTTAGCCTATAAGATTTCTGATCTATCAGGAAAAGATAATGCTGAATGTTGGAGGGGATGTGGGAAAACTGGGACAGTGATACATTGTTGGTGGAATTGTGAATACATCCAGTCATTCTGGAGAGTAATTTGGAACTATGCTCAACAAGTTATGAAACTGTGCATACCCTTTAATCCAGCAGTTTTATTACTGGGTTTATATCCCAAAGAGATCTTAATGAAGGGAAATGAACCTGTATGTGCAAGAATGTTTGTGGCAGCCCTCTTTGTAGTGGCCAGAAACTGGAAACTGAGTGAATGCCCATCAAGTGGAGAATGACTGAATAAATTTTGGTATATCAATGTTATGGAATATTATTGTTCTGTAAGAAATGACCAGCAGGAAGATTTCAGAGAAGCCTGGAGAGACTTATATGAACTGATGCTAAGTGAAAAGAGCAGGAACAGGAGATCATTATATACTTCAACAATAATACTATATGATAATCAATTCTGATGGACATGGCTCTCTTCAACAATGAGATGAACCAAATCAGTTCCATTTGATCAGTAATCAATAGAATCAGCTACATCCAGCAAAAGAACTCTTGGAAATGAGTGTGAACGAATACATGAACCAATACACATCATTCCCAATGCCTCTATTTTTATCCACCGGCATTTTTGATTTCCTTCATAGGTTAATTGTACACTATTTCAAAGTCCAATTCGTCTTGTGCATCAAAATAACTGTATGTATATGTATACATATTTTGTATTTAACATATACTTTAACATATTTAACATGTATTGGTCTACCTGCCACTGAGGAGGGGTTGGGTGGAAGGAGGGGAAAAATTGGAACAAAAGGTTTTGCAAATGTCAGTGCTGAAAAATTACCCATGCATACATCTTGTAAATAAAAAGCTATATATAAAAAGATTTCTGATCTATTCTGCCTATTTCCTTCTAAGGAAAAAAAAAGAGAAAAACATTATTTCAAACCCATTGCAAAGTAGAGGAAAGGGAACTCATATGTTGGAAAAATATGGAACTCCTCATTTTAAGTGGATTACATCCCTTGGAAGAGGGGAGTGGCATATTTCATATTCAGCCTTCTGGTCGGATGGTAAATAACTGCACTGATTAGAAGTTAAAAGCCTTACAAAGCTTTTCCATATATTAAGTGAATTGATTATTATTGCTTAACTTGACATGACTTCACAGAGTTCTTCTACATTTCCTTTAAAACTGTCCATTTCATCATTTGAATGACAAAAGATTATTGCACTAGTAATAATCAATAATATACTTAATGATTCTCAAAGGTATGTGAGTGGTTGATAATTTATTACTACAATCAAAAGAAATTCTATAAATGTTTTGTAGATAAGCATGTTTTTTCTTATTCTTGAATTTCTTTAGTCAAAAGTTTTATTGTAGGGGCAAAATGGTAATAGAATATATTAGTTAGTGAATCTAATTATAAGTGGCTCTGAAAATTAGTTGTATTACTTCAAAGTTAAAGTAACACAACTGTATTATTAGATGAACAAATAGTTTCTAATAAAATCAAATAACAATTCCTGTTAAAACAATTGTAAATAAATGAAAAATTAATCTTTCTGAATATTGGTATATATATATGTATGTAACTAATAAACAGCAAGATACGTAAAAGTTTTGTGGAATAAAACAGGAGTAAAGGAAGCATTTCCATTTTCATGTAATAGTTGATACTATAAGAAATAAGCAGGTATAGTAATAAGAAAAATGGAATTGAAGTAATGAGCAGATAAAAAGAAGACATGAAACCATGTAACTTAAGATGTATTATCAAGAGAACCTTACAGAATAGACTACAAATGAACTGATACAATTAACAACTTGAGCAAAATAGAAGAATAACAAACCCAGAGAAATATTTTTGTGTATTAAAAAAAACAGGGGAAAGATCTAAAAAAATTATACTTAAAGTGTTTATAGAAAATTGATACCCCAAATAAAATATAGGAATTATTTAAATAAAAAAATAAAATATTTGCTTAAAAAATAAGGACTGAACTAAACAATTGAAGAAATATCAAGTACTCATAGTTGTGATAAAAATGAGAATACTAACTAAAGTAATTTAGTTTTGACTTTAATGCAAATGAGATACTCAAAATATTAATTTAAGAGCTAGAAAAATAATGAAATTTATCTAGAGAATAAAGTAAGGATTACACAGGAAATAAAGAAAAAACTATTAAGGCAAATCATTATTGACAACTTTCAAGCAATCTTATAAAATTACAGTTACAATCAAAATAATTTGATACTAGCTAAGTAATAAAGAGGAAAAATATGGAATTGATTAAGCATATAACAAAAGGAAGATAAGAATAAAGATTTCAAAAATTGTGGTATAGTGGACAAGAAAAAACATTGTGAAAAGTGGAAACCTATATAGAAGAAACTAGGTATAAATCAACATCTCACACTAATAATTAAAATAATTTTCTTTTTTTTTTAAATTAAAGCTTTTTATTTACAAAGCATATGCATGGATAATTTTTCCAGCATTGATCCTTGCAAAACCTTTTGTTCCAAATTTTCCCCTTCTTCCCTCAACTCCTCTCCTAGCTGGCAGGTTGTCCAATACATGCTAAATACGTTGAAATACATGTTAAATCCAATATATTTAAACATATTTATACAGTTATCTTACTGCACGAGAAAAATCAAATCAAGAAGGAAGAAAAAGAAAACCCAAGAAAGAAAAGAAAATGTAAGCAAATAATAACAGAGAGAGTGAGAATGCTCTTGTGTTTCACACTCTCTTCCCATGGTGCTCTCTCTGGGTGTAGATGGCTCTCTTCATCACTGCCCAAGTAGAAATGGTTTGAATCATCTCATTGTTGAAGAGAGCCATGTCCCTAAGAACTGATCGTCATATAGTCTTGTTGTTGCTGTCTATAATGATCTCCTGGTTCTGCTAATTTTACATAGCATCAGTTCATGTAGGTCTCTTCAAGCCTCTCTGAAATCATCCTGCTCGTCATTTCTTACAAAACAATAGTATTCCATAGTATTCATATACCACAATTTGTAAAGCCATTTTCCAATTGATGGGGATACACTCAGTTTCCAGTTTCTTGCCACGAAAAAGTGGCCTGCCACAAACATTTTTGCATATGTGGGTCCCTTTCCCTTCCTTAAGATCTCTTTGGAATATAATCCTAGTAGAAACACTGCTGGGTGAAAGGGTATGCACAGTTTGATAACTTGTTGAGCATAGTTCCAAATTGCTCTGCAGAACAGTTAGATCCATTCACAATTCCACCAACAATTTATCAGTGTCTCAGTTTTCCCATATCCCCATAAACATTCATCATTATCTTTTCCTGTCATCTTAGCCAATCTGACAGGTATGTAATGGTATCTCAGAGTTGTCTTAATTTGCATTTCTCTCATCAATAGTGATTTGGAGCACCTTTTCATGTGGGCACAAATAATTTCAGTTTCTTCATCTGAAAATTGTTCATATCCTTTGACCATTTATCAACCGGAGAATGGATTGAACTATTGTGAATTTGAGTCAATTCCGTATATATTTTAGAAATGAGGCCTTGAACAGATTCTTTAGCTATAAAAATGTTTCCACTGTTTGTTGCTTTCCTTCTAATCTTGTGTGTATTAGTTTTGGTTGTACAAAACTGGTATCCAGTATTAGGTTTGTGTTTATGTCTATTTTCTACCACACTAGCTTCCAATTTCCCAGCAGTTTTTGTCAAAAAGTGAATTCTTTCCCCAAAGCTGGGTCATTTAAGTTTGTTAAATATTAGATTGCTATAGTCATTGACTATTTTGTTCTGTGAAGCTAATCTATTCCACTGATCAGCAGCTCTGTTGATGAACACTACTTTATAATATAGTTTTAGATCTGTTATAGCTAGGTCACCTTCTTTTAAAATTTTTTTATCAGTTCTCTTGAAATCCTCGACCTTTTTTTCTTCCAGATGAATTTTGTTATTTTTTCTAGGTCAGTAAAATAGTTTCTTGGGAGTTTGTTTGGTATAGCATAAATAAATAGATTAGTTTAGAGAGTATTGTTATCTTTATTATATTCATTCAACCTATCCTTGAGCAACTTGATATTTTTCTAATTACTTAGATCTGACTTTATTTGTGTGGAAAGTGTTTTGTAGTTTTGTTTATATAGTTCCAGACTTTCCCTTGGCAGATAGATTCCCACATATTTTACAATATTGACAGTTATTTTAAATGGAATTTTTCTTTGTATCTCTTGACGTTGGATTTTGTTAGTGATGTATATAAGAATGCTGATGATTTATGTGGATTTATTTTGTATCCTGCAACTTTGCTGAAGTTATGGATTGCTTCTAATAGCTTTTTAGTTGACTTTCTAGGGCTCTTTAAGTATACCATCATATCATCTGAAAAGACTGATAATTTGGTTTCTCCATCACCTTCTCTAATTCCTTTAATCTCTTTTTCTGCTCTTATTTTCAAAGCTAGCATTGCTAATACAATATTGAATAGTAATGGTGTTAGTAGGCAACCTTGTTCCACCCCTGATCTTAATGGAATGGTTCTAGTATATTCCCATTACATACAATGTTTCCTGATGGTTTTAAGGAAAAATCCCTTTATTCCTATACTCTGTAGTGTTTATTAGGAATGGGTGTTGGATTTTATCAAATGCTTTTTCCACATCTATTAAGATAATCATATGCTTTTTTAAAATTTGATTATTGATATAGTCAATTATGCTAATAGTTTTGCTAAAATTGAACTAGCCCTACATTCCTAGTATAAGTCCTACTTGGTTGTGGTTTATTATCCGGGGATGATTTTCTGTAATGCTCTTGCTAGTATTTTATTTAAGATTTTTGCATCAATATTCATTAGGGAGATTGGTATAATTTTCTTTCTCAGTTTTTATCCTACCTGGTTTAGTTATCAGTACCATGACTTTGTCATAAAAGGAATTTGGTAGGGGTCCTTCATTCCCTATTGTTTCAATTCATTTATATGGTATTGGAGTTAATTCTTTTTTAAAATTTTCGGTAGGATTCACTTATCAATCCATTTGGTCCTGGAGATTTTTTTTTTAGGGAGCTGATTAATAACTTCTTCTACTTATTTTTCTAAAATGGGACTATTTAAGTAATTTATTTCCTCTTCTGTTATTCTGGGCAATTTATATGTTTATAGTTATTCCATCATTTCCCTTAGGTTGTCAAATTTATTGGCATAATATTGGGCAAAGTAACTCTTAATAATTGCTCTAATTTCCTCTTCATTGCTGGATAGTTCTCCCTTTTCATTTTTAAGAATAGTAATTTGATTTTCCTCTTTTTTTCTAATCAAATTAACTAAAGATTTATTTAGTTTGTTGGCTTTTTCATAAAACCAACTCTGAATTTTATTTATTAATTTAATAATTATTTTGCTTTCAATTTTATTGATCTTGCCTTTAATTTTTAGAATTTTAAGTTTGATATTTGATTGAGGGTTTTTAATTTGTTCTTTTTCTAGCTTTTTTAGTTGCAAGCCCAATTTATTGATCTTATTTTTCTCTATTTTATTCAAGTCAGCATCTAGAGATATAAATTTCCCCTTTATTACCACTTTGGCTGCATCCCATAAATTTTGGTATATTGTCTCATTAAAGTCATTCTATTGGATGACATTATTGTGTCCATGATTTGCTAATTCTCCCATTCATTCTTTAGGATGAGATTATTTAGTTTCCAATTTCTTTTTGCTCTATTTTGCTCTGGCCTTTTATTGAATATAATTTTTATAGCATCATTATCTCAAAAATGCATTTACTAGATGCAGAAAAAGCATTTGATAAAATCCAACATCCATTCCTATTAAAAACACTTGAGAGTATAGGAATAAATGGACTTTTCCTTAAAATAATCAGCAGCATCTCATATGTAATGGAGACAAACTGCAACCATTCCCAATAAGATCTGGAGTGAAACAAGGTTGCCCATTATCACCGTTACTATTTAATATTGTATTAGAAACACTAGCTATATCAATAAGAGCTGAGAAAGAGATTAAAGGAATAAGAATAGGCAATGAGGAAGCCAAATTATCACTCTTTGCCGATGACATGATGGTATACTTAGAGAACCCCAGAGATTCTGCTAAAAAGTTATTAGAAATAATCCACAACTTTAGCAAAGTTGCTGGTTATAAAATAAACCCACATAAGTCATCAGCATTCTTATATATCACTAACAAAATCCAACAGTCAGAGTTACAAAGAGAAATTCCATTTAAAGTAACTACTGATAATATAAAATATTTAGGAATCTATCTGCCAAGGGAAAATCAGAAACTTTATGAGCAAAATTACAGACCACTTTTCACACAAATTAAGTCTGATCTAACCAATTGGAAAAATATTAAATGCTCTTGGATAGGGCGAGCAAATATAATAAAGATGACAATATTACCTAAACTAATCTATTTATTTAGCGCTATACCAATCAGACTCCCAAAAAACTATTTTAATGACCTAGAAAAAATAACAACAAAGTTCATATGGAAAAACAAAAGGTCAAGAATTTCAAGGGAATTAATGAAAAAAAAATCAAATGATGGTGGCTTAGCTGTACCAGATCTAAAATTATATTATAGAGCAGCAGTTACCAAAACTATTTGGTATTGGCTAAGGAATAGATTAGTTGATCAGTGGAATAGATTAGGTTCAAGGGATAAAACAGTCAACAAATATAGCAACCTAGTCTTTGACAAACCCAAAGATCCCAGCTTTTGGGATAAGAACTTACTGTTTGATAAAAATTGCTGGGAAAATTGGAAACTAATATGGCAGAAACTAGGCATTGATCCATACTTAACGCCGTACACCAAGATAAGGTCAAAATGGGTTCATGACCTAGGCATAAAGAATGAAATTATTAATAAATTAGAGGAACATAGGATAGTTTACCTCTCAGACCTGTGGAAGGGGAAGGTCTTTATGACCAAAGCAGAACTAGAGATCATTACTGATCACAAAATAGAAAATTTCGATTATACCAAACTGAAAAGTTTTTGTACAAACAAAACTAATGCAGACAAGATTAGAAGGGAAGCAATAAACTGGGAAAATATTTTTACAGTCAAAGGTTCTGATAAAGGCCTCATTTCCAAAATATATAGAGAATTAACTCTAATTTATAAAAAATCAAGCCATTCTCCAATTGAAAAATGGTCAAAGGATATGAACAGACAATTCTCAGATGAAGAAATTGAAACTATTTCTAGTCATATGAAAAGATGCTCCAAGTCATTATTAATCAGAGAAATGCAAATTAAGACAACTCTAAGATACCACTACACACCTGTCAGATTGGCTAAGATGACAGGAAAAAATAATGATGATTGTTGGAGGGGATGTGGGAAAACTGGGACATTGATTCATTGTTGGTGGAGTTGTGAACGAATCCAACCATTTTGGAGAGTAGTTTGGAACTATGCTCAAAAAGTTATCAAACTGTGCATACCCTTTGATCCAGCAGTGTTACTACTGGGCTTATATCCCAAAGAGATTATAAAGAAGGGAAAGGGACCTGTATGTGCACGAATGTTTGTGGCAGCCCTTTTTGTAGTGGCTAGAAACTGGAAACTGAATGGATGTCCATCAGTTGGAGAATGGCTGAATAAATTGTGGTATATGAAAATTATGGAATATTACTGTTCTGTAAGAAATGACCAATAGGATGATTTCAGAAAGGCCTGGAGAGACTTACACGAACTGATGCTGAGTGAAATGAGCAGGACCAGGAGATCATTATATACTTCAACAACAATACTAGATGATGACCAGTTCTGATGGACCTGGCCATCCTCAGCCACGAGATCAACCAAATCATTTCTAATGGAGCAGTAATGAACTGAGCTAGCTATGCCCAGAAAAATAACTCTGGGAGATGACTAAAAACCATTACATTAAATTCCCAATCCCTAAAAAAAAAATGCATTTACTATTTCTGCCTTTCTGCATTTGATTTTGAGGTTTTATATCCTAATATATGGTCAATTTTGTATAGCTTCTATGAACTGCAAAGGAGACACTCATTTCTCTTTTCATTCAATTTTCTTTAATTTATTTTCAACATTATGAAATATTTTGGGAGAGAAAAATCACAGCAAAAGGGAAAAACGATGGGAGAGATTAAAAATAAGAAAAAAGAAGTGAACATAGCATATGTTGATTAAATTCAGTTTTCTTAGTTCTTTTTCTGGATGCAATGTGGCACTTTCTATCCAAAATCTATTGGGATTGCTTTATATCGTTGAATAATTGAGAAGAACCAACTATTTCATAGCTGAGCATCACACATTTTTGCTGTTATTGTGTACAATGGATTCTTGGTTCTGCTCTTTCGCTCAGCATCATTTTATGTAAATCTTTCAGGACTTTGTAAAATGATTTTGTTCATCACTTTTTATAAAACAATAATAATATTTCTATTATCTTAATATACCACAATTTATTCTGCCATCCCCCAACTAATGGGCATCTGCTCATTTGCCAATTCTATGCTATTACAAAAAGAGTTGCTACAAACATTTTTGTACATGTGGGTCTTTTTTCCTCCTTTTTGATTTCCTTAGGATGCAGACCCAATATTGATACTGCTTGTTCAAAGGGATGCATAGATAATTTTCAACATTCACCCTTGAAAAACTTTGCATTCCAAAATTTTCCTCTCACTTCCCCTGGCCCCCTCCTCTAGATGGTAAGTAATACAATGTATGTCAAACATACTCACTTTTTTTAATACATATTTCCACAATTACCATGTTGCACATGAAAAATCAGTTCAAAAAGGAAAAAAAATGGAAGACAACAAAATGAAAGCAAATAACAATAAAAAAGTGAAAAATCCTATGTTATGATCCACACTTAGTCCCTATAATCCTTTCTCTGGATGCAGATGACTTTCTTTATCAAAGACCATTGGAACTAGACTGAATCACCTTGCTGTTGAAAAGAGCCATATTCATTAGAATAGATTACTGTGAAATCTTGCTTTTCTTGTGTACAATGTTCTCCTGGATCTGCTCGTTTCACGTAGCATCAGGTCATGGAAGTCTCTCCAGGCTTTTCTGAAATCCTCCTGCTGATCATTTCTTATACAATTCCATAACATTCATATACCATAACTTATTCAGCCATTCTCCAACTGATGGGCATGCAATCAGTTTCCTTGACACTACAAAAAGGGGTGCCACAAACATTTTTACACATAGATCCATTTGTCTTTTTTATAATCTCTTTGCGAGACAAGCCCCAGAGAGAGACGCTATGCACAGTTTGGTACCTCTTTGGGCATAGTTCCAAATTGCTCTCGGTATGGTTGAATCAGTTCATAACAATGTATCAGTGTCCCAGTTTTCCCATATCCTCTCCAACATTCATTATTATCTTTTTCTTTCATCGAGTTGTCTTAATTTGCATTTCTCTGAGCATTTATTATATAAGTATAAATGGTTAAAATTTATTCATGTGAAAATTATCTGTTCATATCCTTTAATCATTTATCAATTGGATAATGACTTGTATTTTTATAAATTTGAGTCAAATCACTATATATTTTAGAAATGAGGCCTTTATCAGAACCTTTGGATGTAAAAATTTTCCCTAGTTTATTGCTTTCCTTCTTATCTTGACTCTATTAGTTTTGTTTCCACAAAACTTTTTTTTAACTTAATATAATAAAAATTATCCATGTTGCATTCTATAATGTACTCCCGTTCTTCTTTGGCCACAAATTCCTTTCTTCTTCACAGATTTGCAAGGCAGACTACTATCCTTAGTTTTTATAATTTATTTATAATATCAGTCATTATGATTACATAACCCTACATTATAGCATTTCAACCTTATCTTGATAGAGGGTCAATACTTGGTTTCTGCCATAATAATGACCCATTTTCTCAACAATTTTTGTCAAATAATGAGTCTGAGGAGCTGGGGTCTTTGGGTTTATCAAACACTAAATTACTATAGTCATTGACTATTTTGTGTTGGGAATCTAACCTATTCTGAAGATTGACTACTCTTTTTCTTAGCCTGTACCAAATGGTTTTTATGACCATTGCTTTATAATATAGTTTTAGGTCTAATACATCTAGGTCACCTTCATTTACATATATTTTCATTATTTCTCTTGAAATTCTTGACCTGTTGTTCTTCCAGATGAACTTTGTTATTATTTTTTTTTATACCTCTGTAAAATAATTTCTTGGGAGTTTAGTAGATTAATTTAGTTAGTATTGTCATTTTTGTAATATTAGTTCGGCCTACACATGAGAATTTTATAATTTTCCAATTGATGAGATCTGATTTTATTTGTGTGGAAAGTATTTTATAATTGTTTTCATGACTTTAACTTGGCACATAGACTTCCAAATATTTTATATTATGTACAGTTATTTTAAATGGAATTTCTTTTTGTATTACTTGCTGCTGGACGTTGTTGATATCATAAGATGCTGATGATTTTGTGGATTTATTTTGTATCCTGCAATTTTGCTAAAGTTGTGAATTATTTCTAGTAGTTTTAAAATTTATTTTCAAGGATTCTCTAAATATACCATCATATTATGTGCAAAGAGTGATAATTTGGTTTCCTGATTACTTACTCTAATTCCTTTAAATTCTTTTTCTTCTCTTGCTAAAGCTTACCTTTGCAATACAATAATGAATGGTAATAGTTATAATGAGAAAATTTATTGCACTCCTGATCATATTGGGAATGTTTCTAGTTTATTATCATTACATATGATGCTTGCTGATGGTTTTAAATAGATGCTACTGATCATTTTAAGGAAGATTCCATTTATTCCCATGCTCTAAGGATTGGATTTTGTCAAACATTTTTCGGCATCTATTGAGATAATTAGATGATTTCTGTTCATTTACTTGTTGATAGTCAATTTTGCTATTATTTTCCTAATATTGAACCAATATTTTTCTTACTTTCAATTTTATTAATCTCCCCTTTGACTTTTCCGTAAAATATTCAATAGTATCTATTTAAAACCATCAGCAAACATCATATACAATGGGGATAAACTGGAACCATTTCCAGTAAGATCAGGGGTAAAACAAGGTTGTTCATTTTCACCATTTCTATTCAACATTGTATTAGAAATGCTAGCTTTGGAAATAAGAGAAGAAAAAGAGATTAAAGGAATTAGAGTAAATAACAAGGAAATCAAATTATCATTCTTTGCACATAATATGATAGTATACTTAGAGAATCCTTGAAAATCAATTAGAAAACAACTAGAAAAAATTCACAACTTTAGCAAAGTTGCAGTATACAAAATAAATTCACATAAATCATCAGCATTTTTATATATAACTAACAAAATCCAACAGCAAGAGACACAAAGAGAAATTCCAATTAAAATAATTGGCAATAATATAAAATATCTGGGAATCTATTTGCCAAAGGAAAGTCAGGAACTATATGAGCAAAACTACAAAACACTTTCCACACAAATAAAGACAGTCTAAATAACTAGAAAAATATCCAGTGCTCTTGGATAAGTTGAGTGTATATAATAAACAGGACAATACTACGTAATCTATTGATTTACTGCTATACCAATCAGCCTCCAAAGAAACTCTATTACTGACCTAGAAAAAATAACAACAAAATTCATCTGGAAGAGGAAAAGGTCAAGAATTTCTAATGAATGAATTAATGAAGAGAAAATCAAATGAAGGTGGCCTAATTGTACCAGATCTAAATCTATATTATAAAACAACGTTCATCAAAACCATTTAGTATTGCCTAAGAAACATAGCAGTTGATAGTGGAATAGATTAGCTTCAAAGAACAAAATTATCAATGAATATAGCAATTTAGTATTTGACAAACCCAAAGTCTCAAGCTTTTGGGGTGAGAATTTACTATTTAACAAAAATTACTGGGAAAATTGGAAACTAGTATAGCGGAAAGTAGCCCTTTACCCACACTTACCACCATATAACAAGATATCATCAAAATAGGTTCATGACTTAGATATAAAAAATGATATTATAAACAAATTAGAAGAACATAGGATAGTTTACCTCTCAGACCTGTGCAGGAGGGAGGAATTTGTGAGCAAAGAAGAACTAGAGATCATTATTGCTCACAAAATACCTAATAATTGTTCATTAATAATAATAATAATAATTAATTGTTAATATTGTTAATAATAATTGTTGATTATATCAAATTGAAAAGCTTTTGTACAAACAAAATTAATGCAGACAAGATTAGAAGAAAAGCAATAAACCAGGAAAACATTTTTACATTCAAAGGTTCTAATAAAGACCTCATTTCTAAAATATATAGAGAACTAACTCAAATTTATAATAGTTCTAGCCATTCTCTAATGGATAAATGTTCAAAGGATATGAACAGACAATTTTCAGATGAAGAAATTGAAGCTATTTATAGAAATATGAGAAGGTGCTCTAAATCACTATTGATCAGAGAAATACAAATTAAGACAATTCTAAGATACCATTACACACCTGTCAATTTGGCTAATATCATAGGAAAAGATAATGAAGAATGTTTGAGGGGATGTGAGAAAACTGGGTCACTAATACATTGTTGGTGGAGTTGTGAAACAGATGCAACCATTCTGGAGAACAGTTTGAAACTATGCTCAAAAAGTTATCAAACTGGCATACCCTTTGATCCAGCATTGTTTCTACTAGGATTATATCCCAAAGAGATCTTAAAGTAGGGAAAGGGAACCACAATGTGCAAAAATGTTTGTGGCAGTCCTCTTTGTAATGGGAAGAAACTGGAAAATGAGTGGATGCCTATCAATTACAGAATGGCTTTATAAATTTTTTGTTTATGAATGCTATGGAATGTAACGTTCTGGTTAGCTTTCTGGAGGTCTCAGGACCAGCCTTGGTTTCAGCAGAAATAATCACCACAAGAATAATCAGGGATAATGTCCAAAGTCTTTATTATCTCATTCACAGTCTGTCTCCTTCACCTGAGGCCGGGATACCTTTCTGGAGGTCCTCTAGAAGGAATGCAGGAGGCAGGAGAGCCACCATGATGCTGATGAACGATGAAATCTCTCGT
This sequence comes from Sarcophilus harrisii, assembly GCF_902635505.1. Lineage (NCBI taxonomy): Eukaryota > Metazoa > Chordata > Mammalia > Dasyuromorphia > Dasyuridae > Sarcophilus > Sarcophilus harrisii. The sequence goes on along the minus strand of NC_045427.1, from coordinate 348,948,869 downwards.
GTTTCAGTGGAGAAGTGAAGGTGACAGGGCAGTCACCACTAATGTCTTTATCTTCTTTGAGTTTGTCTCCCCTCCCAGATCTTAGCTCTTATATACTCTATTATAAGTATATCATCATAGGTATAAATCTTGTAGAACAGGTGTCAACTTGTAGAAATATCCTAAATACTAGAGAATCATTATCTTAATTCTACTGAGTAAACACCTTGTTTTAGGATTAAATCAACCATACTGAACTAGAGAACTCACAAGATAAACTAGATCACCATTGTCTTATTAAGTCCACTGAATTAACACCTTGTTGTAGGATTAAATCAATCATACAGAGTTCCTGCCTTTTACATTGGAATATTATTGTTCTGTAAGAAATGTCAAGCCAGGATGATTTCAAAGAGACTTGGAGAGACCTACATGAACTGATGCTAAGTGAAATGAGTAGAACCAGGAGATCATTATACACGGCCATAAGAAGAGTATATGACGATCAATTCTGACAAATGTGACTCTCTTCAACATTAAGATGATTCAAACCAGTTCCACTTGTGCAGTGATGAAGAGAACGATCTACCACCAGAGAGAGAACTATGGGAATAAAGTGCTGACTACAACATAGCAATCTCACTCTCTGTTGCTATTTGCTTGCATTTTTTTCTTTCTCAGTTTTTCTTTTTCTTCCTTCTTGATTCGATTTTTCTTATGAAGCAAGATAACTCTATAAATATATATATAAATATATTGGATTTAACATGTATTTCAACATATTTAACTTGTATTGGACTACTTGCCATCTAGGGGATTGCATGGGGGAAAGGAGGGGAAAATTTGGAACAGAAGGTTTTGCAAGGATCAGTGTTGAAAAATTACCCATGCATATCTTTTGTAAATAATAATTAATAATAAATAATTATTAATAAATTAATAATCAAGAATAACTAATAAAATTAATTAGCTTTTAATAATTATAAATAAATAAAAATCTCCCCTTTGTATTTCAGAATTTCTAATTTCTTATATAATTTGAGTTTTTAAATTTGTCCTTCTGCTTGCTTTTTTAGGTGCATACCCAATTGATTCATCTTCTCTAATAAGCATCTAGTGATATAAAATTTTATCTAAGAACTACTTTGGCTGCATCTCATAAATTTTGGTATGTTGTCTCATTCTTGTCATTCTCTTGAATGAAATTATCAATTATGTCTATGATTTGATATTTCTCTATCATTCTTTAGGATGAGATTATTTGGTTTCCAATTAATTTTTTTTTACTATTTTTTTCTGGTCCTTTATTACATGTAATTTTTATTGGATCATGATGTGGAAAAGATGCATTTACTATTTCTACTTTTCTGCATTTGATTTTGAGGTTTTTTATGCCCTAATATATAGTGAGTTAGTGTGTTCGTTCTATATTCCTTTCTGTCTCCATTCAATTTTCTGCAACGGTGTATACTACCTAAGTTTTCAAAAGTTCTATTTATCTTCTTAACTTCTATATTATTTATTTTGTGGTTTGATTTATCTAGTTTTGAGAGAGCAAGCTTGAGATCTCCCACCAATATAGATTTGCTATCTAATTCTTCTTGTAGCTCTTTAAACTTCTTCTCTAGGAATTTTGATGGTATAACACATGGTACCTATATATTTAGTATACCTATAGGTTTAGTATTAATATTACTTCATTTTCTATGATATCCTTTAACAGGAAATAATTCCCTTCCTTATTTCTTTTAATTAGATCAATCTTTGCTTTTGCTCGATCTGCGATTAGGATTGCTATCCCTGATTTTTTAAATTTTACTGCAGGTAAAGCATAATAGATTCTGTTGCAGCCTTTTAACTTTACTCTGTATGTATCACCCTGCTTTAAATGTCCTTCTTGTAAAATATATTGTAGGATTCAGGCTATTGATTCAGACTGCTATCCACTTCTGTTTTATGGAAGAGTTTATCCCTTTCACATTCACAGTTAAAATGACTAATTTTGTATTTATCTCCATCTTATTTTCCCCCAAGTTATGTTTTTCTCCTTCCTTTCCCCCTTTACCTCTTCCCCAGAGTTTTGCTTCTGATCACCATCTCCCTTAAACAATCCTTCTATCTTTCTTATCCTTTCCTCCTACTTCTGCTCTCTTTTATTCACTTATCCTAGAATGCAATTTTGGACTACACATCAAAAGATATTTAGAGCCCTTTAAACCAATAATACAAATACTGTATCAATACCTTAAATAAGTCAATGAAAGCAGTGACAGGCTGTTATTTACAAAAATATTTATAGTAGTTTGGTTTGCCTTGGCAAAAAATTGGAAATCCAGAGAATACTCATCAATTAGAAAATGGCAAAAATTTGATATTATTATTTGATAAAAAATAATGAAGTGAATGTTATAAAACAGGGGTCTTCAAACTACAGCCTGCGGGCCAGATGCGGCAGCTGAGGACATTAATCCCCCTCACCCAGGGCTATGAAGTTTCTTTATTTAAAGGCCCACAAAACAAAGTTTTTGTTTTTACTATAGTCTGGCAGTCTGAGGGACAGTGAACTGGCCCCCAATTTAAAAAGTTTGAGGACCCCTGTTATAAAAGAAGCTAGGGAAGATTGGTTTAACTTAAGTGAAATGAAGAAGAGAACAATTTATACAATAAAAATGATATTACATAAACACATATCATTTGAAATCATATTAATTTATGATGTACTGTGATGAACCACAATTCTAATGGATGAGAGATAAAACATGATATCCAATTCAGAGAAGAGAGGTCATGAATACAAAGTGCAGATTGGTCATGGGTAACGAGAGAATCTTTATGTTTTAATAAGCATTTTTAGGAGGAATTTTGTTTTTCTTGCCTTCACAATGAAAATATGGAAAAAGGAGAAAGAAAAACTTGGTCTTCATTAAGGAAAAAAAAAACATAATGGCTTTAGAGTTTTTCTAGAACATTTCCTCCAAAGGAGTGCTTAATATTCAAAGCGACAAAAGTATAATTTTTCCTAAAAAGATTTAAAGAAAGTGCAAAAATTATGTTGACACATGATGTAAACATATAGTTATTTTAGAAAAGGAAGGATACATTATATATTCAATGTATTTATATCATATATAATATTTATATATTCAAAACATTTCACATTAATTGCACATTTTGGTAGATTCAAAATTGTAAGCTTTATTACATGGAGTAAATGTTACACATTTATTTTTAAATAATAAGATAAAAAAATGAAACAAACAAAAATGTAGTGACATGATTTGGAAAATAACAGATATAGAATGAATGAAGGAGAATGAAGAATGACAAGAAATGTTTGAAAACCTGATAGGAAAAATGAGAGCAATGTCATGAAAATCAAGAGAAGAAAATATGTCCAGGAGAAGATCATTTGAGTGGACTGGCAGTCTGTAAGCCAGAAGAGAAAAAATTGGGATCGATCCTGGGAAATTCTGCAGAGAGAATAAGAAGATTAAGTAGAAAAAATTTAAATTGGAGGAGAACTGATTCAGCTCCTAATCAAGTCAACAAGCATTTATTAAATGCCTCATGTGATAAAACAAATACAAATATAAGTAGGAAAAAAAAAAAGAAAGTATAATGGTGTCTAAGGATTGTAATTAATTGGTTCCATAAGGCATAATGAGTGGTGAAAATGAGGAACTCAACAAATTTTTCCCATAAGGAACACATTTCCAGTCAATAACCTAACCATCACTCTCTACCCAATCCCCTAAAGGGACAAGTGGAGCTTCTAGATGCTGAGAAATAAGCCAGCATAGCACCTCCCTTCTTGACCTAACTCACTTTCTGAGATGAAAACCAAGCTTCATAATTTCCCCTCATCCCATGCTATAGCCAAATTGGAGAGTCTTTGGAAAGGAGAGTTTGCAATATATACAAAATGGAGGCTAAGAGTGATAATGTCTGGTTAGCCTCAAGTAATTCATGTGTCTGGGAATGGGGATTAGTTCAGATTTAATCAGCTGAGTTTGACAAGGTATATTGACAAATTTCTATCAAAGGCAAAATCTCATTTCTAATGTAAAGTTTGGTTTATCCAGAATTTCCTTAAACTACTAATATTTACTAAGTAAGGAAATTTAAGAATCTTACTAATCACTTACCCATAATTTCTACTCTAGGACCTTTAGAAAGTCTCCAGTATTTGGAGGAGAGGGGGGATAGGAGGGCAGAGGGAGGGAGGGAGGGAAGGAGAGAAGGAAAGAGGGAGAGAAGGAATAAAAGGAGGGAGGGGGGAAGAAAGAGAGAGAGGAAGAGAGGGAGGGAGAGAAAGGGACAGAGACAGAGTTACAGACAGAGAGACAGAGACAGAGACAGAGACAGAGACAGATAAAGAGACAAGGGAGACTTGATAAAACATACCTAAAAGTTCACTGAGGTCCAGGAAAAATGCTACCTAAGCAGAGGGTACTATATTCATAGTAAATGTGGGAAAGAACACTAAATTCAGAAGATCTAAGTTGGATCTGGTCTGTTCTATTTAAAAGTAGACTTAGGAATAAAATTGTGATTTCATTGCTATTTGGAGGTCAAAGTAAAGCACTTCCTCTGCCCATGGAACCCAAATTCTTTTCAGCTTTTGTATCAACACATATTCTACTAATAATAAAAGAACATTTAATTTATTACTCATTTAAACTATGGAAGAAACCTGAGAAACTATGACATTGGACAACTAACAAATTTTCTGAGCTATAATTTCCTCATTTGTAAAATGAGATTAGTATGTCCCAGAAGTCTCAAAAACACTGACCGATAACATTCTGAAATACAGCCTAAATCAAATTAAAATGTAACTGGTCTATACTTAACAAAATAAATAAAAACTCAAGAAAATAAAAAAACTAAGACAATGTGTGATCTTAAAGTATCTTTATGATAATGTAGTATATCTATTTATTTGCATTAGAAAGCATGATTAGATGTTTTCAAGGCCCTTTAGTTCTGTGACCTTAAGTAAATATTTACAAAATTCAGTTTTTTTCCAAAATGTTTAGAAAATGAGCACTGCATTCATGGAACATTAGCTGTGAAAAGAAAATTAGATTCATATTCAATAGTATGTACAGGCTTTCTGTTGGGGGAGATCAGAAATTAAAAATTCTTGTTAAAGAAGTAAGGCTTCCCTTACTTCCAGTGGAAGTAATACTAGGCTTAGGATAAAGAGGGAATGATTAACATATCCAGGCTTGGACATAAGGAGTTGAGAAAAACTCATATAATATTTCTGCATGGAAGTTTATTCTTAAAATTTAGACTTATAAGAAACATTATTTCATAGGGCTATTTCTATTGATTCAAGTATGTAATTTATTAAGTTTGGAACTCAGAGTATGACAATTACTACTTTTGGCAATGATTTAGAGTTCACTTAAAATTGCATTCTTAATTGACTGGAGAACTGAGATGTTAAGTCACCTGCATAGGATGGCTCAGTCATCATATATAGAAGAGAATTCTTGAACACAGATCTTCTTGCGTCCAAGACCTGTTCTCACAACAAAATGGCAATTAGTTACTATATTGGGTTATAATTCAGATTAAATGAGAGAACAAATTTAAATTTCTTTGCATCCCTAAAGTAATAAATAATGATTGCTATTATTGGTTGTGGGAAAGTAATCACTAACACTGCAATTTACCTGGGAATAAATGATTACAGATGTCTAAATTTGAAATTATCTCCCAAAAAGCACAGTGAGAAAATGACTACACTTCATTTGTTTTTAATTCTAGTGTCCCTCTGCTTACCAAGAAAATGAATGGTAACAAAGAAAAAAAAGAACCTAACTACTCTCTGCAATTGCTACATTAATTTTAACATATATTATTCTTATTTATCATGATTCCTCATCGTACACTCTACTTGGAGGGATTTCAGGGAAGGGAAATTTTACTCAATGCAAGGAACTAGGAAAGGCAATGATGGATTTTTGGTGATGCACATCTCCATAGGCAAGAGCAATATTGCATATATAAAACACATTCACTGGTATAGTTTCTATACCATATACTCAATGATGGAATTGAATCATTCTATATTCCATTTATTCAATAAATATTTACCTGTAATATTTAAATGAGAGTCAAGGAGTCAAAGTGTGTGTGTGTGTGTGTGTGTGTGTGTGTGTGTGAGAGAGAGAGAGAGAGAGAGAAACAGAGAAAGAAAGAGAGAGAGAGAAAGATAGAGAGAGAGAAAGAGAGAAAGAAAGAAAGACAGACAGACAGAGACAGACAGAGAGGGGGAAAGAGAGAGAAAGGGGGGGGGAGATGGCCCAAATACCTGCAATATATAGAGAAAGAAACGGACTTGACCTTGTCCCTATATGTAGTTATTTCTATTCCTAAGCTTCCTGATATCTAAAAGGAACAAGGACTTGGGATAAAAAAGAAATGTTTCCATGTCCAATCACAGAAATTCACAACTGGAAGGGACATCAGAATCATAATGTTCAGATGTTATCAGAACAGGGAAGCCCATTACAACATTAACAGAAACCCCCCCCCCAAACCCCCCCCCAAAAAAAAAAAAAAACACCAAACAAGTAGCCAGTCACTACTTAAAGACTTGGATTGATAAGGAACTTCTGACTCAATAACAGAATCCCATTCTGCCATTGACACAAAAAGAGAAGGACATTTTTCTATTATAACAAGGTGATATTTAAACTTCAACTTATAATTCACTGAACAAATGTGTTTCAAAATCATCTTGAAATATTTACTTTCTACCTGGAATTTGGTACCTATTAGATTTTGCTATTCTAAATGATAATATTTAATTAACTATTTACCAAACACAATAATTAGCACAAGTCACTATATTGAGCAAAATAAATAAATAATCAAACAAATGAATATATAAATTAACAGCCAAACTCTAAAAAGAGCTTCTTTTACAAAATTGGTGGTGGTGGTAATGAGGAAGACATTAAAAAAATAAAAACGAATTGCAAGAAGGCAAAATATTTAATATGAGAAATCTCCAAGGAGGTGTTCTTTTTAGCAGAAAATGCCTTCATATATCCTCCATACTTACCTAAACCATTTAAAGCAGAATACAATCAAATTCTAGGCCACAAGTCAAGAAAATCTTAGTTCAAATATGGCCTTTGACACTTAATAGCTATATGACTAGGAGAAGCCACTTAATTTCTGTTTACCTCAGTTTTCTTGACCATGAAATTTATGTTATAGTATCTCCTTTCCATGGTTGTTATATAGATCAAATGGCATAATGTCTGTAAAGAACATAACTGATAACTTGCACAGAATAAAAATTTAATTAATATTTTTTCCTTTCTTAAAGGTAGGGTGTTTAATTTTTTTTCTTTGTTTTTGTTTTATATATTTTATAAATTGCTTCTGCAGTGTGATCAAGCCTATGGAAACCTTAATCAGAATAACATTTGTTAGGGCAGGTAGGTGGCACAATCGATAGAGCACCAGCCCTGAAGTCAGGAGGACCTGAGTTCAAATGTGCCCTCAGACACTTAACACTTCCTAGTTATGTGACCCTGGCCAAGTCACTTAATCCCAATTGCTTCAGCAAAAAATAATGATAATATTTGTGTATATATAAAATAAAGTATGCAATATTCCATAAAGAGAACAAATATATTTAAATACAATTGAAAATATTTTAAAAGACAATTCGCAAGAACCCCTGAAGAACATCCCTTATTGTTGGTTTGTTGTTTCTTTTTCATTCTCTACGAGGACCAATGACATCATGAAGTTGATGTCTTAACATGCAATATGAATTGGATTTGGGTCACAGAATTGCACAAAGTCATCATCCTCAATCTCTGCTTTGAAACCATTAGAGTTCAGTGACTTGTGTTTTGTGTCTTGTGACAAAAGTCAAGATGACTCCTGATGGTCCAGGATGTAGTAAAACTTGAAGTTCTAAATTTGAAGTTCTTTTCAAGTCCCCATTTGTTTGAAGCCATTCCCATTGAAACAACGGGCACAAATTCTTCCTCCCTCACTAAAGGCAACTTTCCATGATTTCTGTTACTTTTCCATTCTCTTGACACTTTATAGCCTACAATGATATTTTTCTGTTCATACTTTTCACAGAATATACTTTTATGCCCTTTTTGTAGTTGTCATGTATTGCTATTTTAAGTTGCTTTATGTTAAAGCTGTGTGCTTTTTTCATTATCTGGAATGAAATCTTCATATGGACACAGAAAATTGCTTGTTCACTCTTTAATAAAAAATGTAGTTCATAAAATAATCAATGAGAACTTATTGAGAACAGTATAGCTGATATATTTTCAAACCTTCAGGCAGTTTTGATTTGGCCATCTCTGATCTGGGTTTGCTGATTTTCAATCTAAGAAACCTGAGAATGTCAATAGCTGAAGATGATGGCCTTAGAGACAAGTGTGCTTTTAGGAAGTATGAATAATTAAGAAATCTGACAACGAATCAGATTTTAAAATCCCAGGCAACATACATTATACCTTAGCTCCTACTCATCTATTAGTGTGAAATTACTGGTAAAAATATATTACAAATTAAAAGGTGAGAATGAATAATGATTAAAGTTCACTGGCAATGCTGGTTATCATTGTGTAGCTATGGTTAAGTAAAAGGAAAAGAGAATTTGAACACAAACCAGAAAAGATTGATAGAAAGAGAATTCTAAGCAGTCTTTACATATATCAAAAGGCATAAAAATTTATGGTGTTTACTATTGAAGGATCTTAAAAAGGGTGTATGGCCACTATAGAAGCTATGAGTATAAGATTGGTGGTAGGGGAAAGACTGGAAATGGTAAATTGGATATAGTTTAGAGATTGTCCTAAATGCTTTCTACTGAAGAAGTTTAATAATGTTTCCAAGGATGTTTTCTAAATGTAATTCCAATTATATTTATAATTAACAAGATATGTACAAAATAAATAAATAAATGACTATGTTTCAATTGACAGAGAACTCATCAGTCAAAGAATTCTTCTTGGACTTACTTTGAAAAACTCAGAAAAGATGTTTGGTTTCCATAGGAGACAGGAGCTACAAAAATCTATTCTAGGAGAAAGAGATGCTAATTGACCATTAACACAAATAGAAATGAAGGACCTAAAGGAGAGAAGGTAAGAGTGGGGGGGATATAGCCATGGTGAATAAAACCAGGAACAAAGTGGGATGATGCTTCATGAAAAAACAGAAAGAGAACAAGTTAATATAAGGTGCTGAATTGCTCTCAGATATTCTCAGTTCCTCTTCTTTAATAAGAGAAAACAAAATTTTATAAAAGGTTTTTTCTAAGAAAGGGAGAGGTTTGCTTTTAATGTTATCTTCTGGAGAAGATTCAAACTTTGGAAATTTGAAATTATCCTATAGTATATATGGACAAAAATTACTCCCCTAAAAAGGAAGTACTTAGTAATAGTAAATCTAAATAGCTAGCAAACAACAGAAAATCAACATTAGGTTGGTATATAAGTGATGAAGAAATGGTATGGACATTATCATTTCAATGAAGATCTCTTTCTTCAAGGTACCTTGGAGGTACCCTTTAGTGTCTTGGGAGCCAATAGATACTATGATTTACTTATCTGATCTAAATTCTTCTATAATTCAAATTTAAGTACTAGAAAATAGAAATTGCTGGGACAAAATGCTGAGAAATGTCTTTACTTCAAGGATGTGAAAGGAAAAGAGAAAAAATATAGGGACAATACCAATCCTTATTTTGCAACACTTCTTCATTATAGAGCACAATCAGAATGACCTTTATCTCATATGAATGACACACCAGACACAAGATCCAGAACCAGCATGGTGCTTATCTTTCTATACAGTAGGAGAAACAGAAAAAATATTTTTATTCTAAGATTCTCAATGCAGAGTGCTGGTGGATAGATAAAACATGATGTTCAGAAAACTCCATTCAAGAGTTCTTCTCCATAAAAATAGTTTAGTTCTGGTGCCATCTCCGAAAAGAATCTTTTGTGCTTCCAGCAGGCATTGGTTTATATCTCTGGGATGAAATTGGAATGATTTCCTATATGCTTCTTTTTATTCTCAGTAGAATGTAAACTTTTTAAAGGCAGAGGATGTTTCAATTTTATTTTTCTATTCACAACCTAGTGAAATAATGGCTATATAATAAGTATTTAATAACCTTTAGTGGAATTTAATTGGGTTTTTCTGAACTCCTCTGTATGTGTGTGTGTATATACACACACACATATATATAAGATATAAATGATAATTCAATTCCATCGTGTCTTCTTTCTCTAATAGTTCTATTACTATAACAAAAATGGCTGCCTTTTCCACAATTTAAATTCATGTCTATATCTATCAATTGATCTAAACACACAAATGATAAGATTGAATTTAGACAACTTGAAGAAAGACATTAAGAGAATAATAGAAAATGAATGGAATAATTTTTTATTTAATTGATATTTAAAAGGACAATGGAAGGGTGAGATACTATTTTGTTCTGGTATAAAAAGGTCAGGATCTCCTATGCTTCCTTACTATGCAAAAAACCCATCTAAATGTTTCATAGGAAGGAAGAAATTTTAGGAGCTCTATAATCTTATCTGCACTCTATATCATGACTTACATTCATAAAATCCCTTGCAAATAGCCAGGCAATTTCTATTTAAACATTTCCAATGAGAGATAATTCATTTTCTACTATGCATACTATAATGGTGAATAACATTTTACTTTCTATCATTAAAACTCAACTGTACTTTTTCTATGATGATTAGTTCATCAGATAATTACTGGGGTTCACTCTAAAAGTAAAGGAAGCTCATCCCACTGGGACACAAAATTAAATATTTACTTGCTTAGAATGTATTTATTAATCTCCTAAAGAGACAGTAGCTGTCCTATGAAATGGGAATTCAGAAATAAATCAAGATACCATATTCAAGGAATTTTAATTCTCTTGGATGGGGCAGAAATAGGCTTCATATATTTGATTTAGCTATTATTATTAATGCATATGATTTCGACTGAGACTTCAGATGATTAAAATTTCTAATGCTGAACCAAGCTTATATAGCATTAGAAAGGAGGAAGTGGTCTATCCTTTCCAGAGTTAACTAGACTCTTCACTTGATGTCAGCATGATAAATATAATTTTTTCCTTTAATTTTTGATAAAGAAATATAAAATGTTATTTAGTGTAAGGATATGCTTTCCTTTATATAGGGCAAATATATGGAAATTATCTTTGGGACTGAGAAGTCAAAGATACATTTTCAACTAAAACAGAAGAGCAAAACAATGATCCATAATTAACCTGAAAACATAATTCATAAAACTTAATTTGAGAAAAGATTATTAAATGAAATTCATTTCTTTGATATGCCTATATAATTGTTTCAGCCTGATTACATGTAAGTGAACATGTTGTTTTTAAGGAAGCTGGAACTAGTCTACATTTATCTGAATCTCAACCTACCAGCAGAAACTATACTTATCATAGCTTTTAAAAGACATAATAGTACTAATGGAATCACCCAAAAATGAAGATTAAAATTATGCTTTCTGATGGCTAGAAAGCTACATTGCTAAAGAGGAGACTGAGTAATAACAACATTTAAAATAACCTCAATTTCAGTTTCCATCTAACATAATTGAATTAACAAGTTGAAAGTCAAAGGGACTTTAAAATGTAGGTTATACCTGAAAACTTTTAAATTCATGATTATTTGCTTTTAAAAGTATCAAAAACAGAGAAACTGAGGCTAACTGATAAAATATATTGACTAGGATCTGCATAGACATTTGAGTCAGTGGTAAGACTTGATGTATTGCATACTGAACAACTTTTTTCTCCATAAGCTTAAAAGATATTAGGCAGATGTAATCATGGACACACATAGGCTCTAAATAGCTTCACAATGATTTATATATTATTTGATGCAGCAAAGTGAAATCACAGTGAAAAAAAACCAAGGTTCAAATATAAACTCTTAATACCTACTTGCTTTCCTTCCTAGGAAAGGTATTTAGTACCACTGAAGCTATTTGGTAATTTTAAAAATTGGACAAATAGATTAGATCATCGTTCAAGTCTTTTCAAGTCCTAAATTCATGATTTTATTACAGTTAGAGTGATGAATTAGTGAAAAGAAAAATGTAGAGAAAACAAAAATAATAGAAATCTCATATATAGTTTAATATTATAAAGATTAAAGTTGGTGAAAAAAAAACCCTTTCATATCAAGTCTAGCTCTTTTTTATATAGGTCAAGTGTAAATGGCAGGGATTAAATGATTTAAATAACAACAAAGAGTGATACAGTTAGTAAACATTAGATTCAGGATGTGACTATAAGTCTGATGAATCCAAATCAAATCTCACAATTTCAATGTTAAATTTCTCAATTCATATTTTAAAATATCCTTAGATAAAAGAGTCAAAATATCAAAAATAGCCATGACAAGTACCTTCAATAGCCTTATAAGCACATGAGTATGAAGAGATTCACATATGATGGAACCTATATGTATATAAAAGGAACTAAGTACATTAGCGGTATGTCCTTTCTGCCCTGTGTTATTGCAATCAATTTCAATTAGTAAACATGATGTTGGCAAAAGAACAAGGAACTATGAGAAGTTTCATGTTTTTCTCTTCTTGCACAATAAAATTCTACTCCTGGAAAGAAAAAAAAAACAATTGGGCAGAAAAGAGCATGATCTAGACACTTTTATTTGAAGAATTTAAAAGTTGAATAATTCCTACTTTAGCAATTTATCTAACTAGTCAGAGAAAGCTGGACAATAGGTCGTGAAAATTATGGTCAAATTCCATAAATGACTTCCCCATAGGAAAGTAGAATTATATTTATGAATGATTCAGACTTTGTTGTCTTACAACTTTCCTGGAGGTTGAGTAACAACTAGAATCTTCTCCTAAGATCATTAAGAAAGGTGAAGGAACAAGTGGGAGAGAAGTTGAATAGAAGGATTAGTCAGGATCTGGCAGCTTCCATAAGAAAGGATCAAAAGCCCTGGAAAACCATATTCTGAAAGGCAAAGAAACCAAGGTTACAACCAAGAATTAACTGTCCAGTAAGACTGAGCATCGTCTTTCAGGGAAGTATATGAAGTAAGAACTTTTCAATCATTTCTATTGAAAAGTCCAGAACTAAATAGAAAATTTGATCTTCAATCATTTCTACTGAAAAACCCAGATGGAGGCTGGAGGCACAAAGGAAGATGAGGCTTCTCCAAGGTCCCACAGTAAGTCAGAAATAGAACTGGAAAGAGAAGCCAAGAATCTCTGACTCCGAGTGCCTCAAGCTAGCCATTAGACAGTATTATGTTCCAAAGATAGCCCCACTTCCCTGCTGGGCAGTCTTCAAACACAGGACTCAAGATAAATATAGAAAGGCAAACAGGGTAAAAAACATATATAATTTAAAGACTAAACTGTTTACATCCCTAGATGGGAAAATTCTATCTGTAGCTCTTGTTAATTGTATCTGTTATTGGAGCAGTTAGAGGGGACATACATGGATGGATGAGGCAAATATGTATGGACTCTGATGTGATGATATCTGAGAAAAAGACATTAAAGGGTAGAAAATGGATTGCATTGGGAAAAGAGGAAGGGGAAGGTAAAATGTGACAAATAAGATCACATGAAGAGTCACAAAAGACCTATTATACTAGAGGGGGAAAAAGGGATAGGGATATGCTTTGTCTGAAGCTTAATCTCATCAGTTTTGACTCAAAGAGGAAATAACTTAATCATTAAATGGGTATAGAAATTTTTTAAGCTTATAGAGTATGAGGAGGAAGGAGAAAGAAAAGTTAGGGGCTGAATATATGGGAGGGAACAACCACTAAGAGAGATGGTAAAAGGAAAGTCAGGAAGAGTCAGTCAAAGTGTGTTAGAAGCAAAACACTACTAAAAATGACAGGGTAGAAAGTGAGAACAAAAATATATACAGGGGAGAAAATAGGACAGAGGGAAATAGAGAATTGGTAATCACAAATGGGAATGGGAATGGAATGAACTCTCTGTTAAAATGGAAGCAAATAGCAACGTGGATTAAGAAATTGGATAGAAAAAAGAAAGGGATAAATTGGCAAAATAAACCAAATGTCAAAGCTTGGGGAAACTATATAGCAGGTGATCAAGAATCAAAGGGAAATGAAGTAGATAAAGGGCTGAGCTTGGAGGTAGAAAGATTTATGTTCACATCTGACCTCAGATTCTTACTGACTATGTGGCTGGGCAAGTTTGTTAAGCCTGTTTTCCTCAGTATCTTCATCTGTAAAATTATCTGGAGAAGTAAATGGCAAAATATGTCAGTATCTCTGCTAATAAACCCCCAAATGGGGTTACAAAGACTCAGACGTGACAACAATAACATTCTATTTAGGAGTTAGATACATAGTGCAATGGATAAAGTGTTGGGTGAGTCAGAAAGATTCATCTTCATGCATTCAAATCTTGCCTCATGGACATATCATAACTATTTTTATCTCTATTTCCTCATTTATAAAAAGGGCTGGAGAAGGAAATGGAAAACCACTCATGTATCTTTTTCAAGAAAACCCCCCAAAGGGACAGGAAGTTCTCAGATACAATTAGATACAACTAAACAAAAACAAAAATAGTATATATCTCTACCTGAGGTCAGCTGTATCCCATATTAAAACTACAAGTCAAAAGGTATCAGATAAAGGTATATTTGACTCATTGAAAATCCATCCCTCTGGTGAAAACTAATTGTTGTGGACACTGATCAACTTATCAATCATTCAACACTTACAAAAATATGCTAATGAAGAGATAAATGTCATATGAAGAGAAACAAAGAAATGCAGTGTAGAAAAATGTAGATGGATGACCTTAATATTCATGTTCTATATCTGCAAAATGAATTCAGAGTTACATTGAAAAATTTAGATGGTATCAGCACGTTGAACAATGTTCTAATCTTCTAATTTGTAGTCATTGCATTAGCAGAGGAAGATCCTAAACAGCAGGAGCTCTTAATAACAAATACATTACAGGTATGGGAGGAAAAAAAAAGGAAAAAAAATTATGCAAGGGATTATGAATGTAAAGTGAGGGCTAAAGCGCGCATTTCACAGAGGGACATACACACAAACATACCATACAGATAATGTTTATATATTGTATATTTGTAAGACAGTTGTAGACACTTGATAAGCACGCAGTCCCAAGTACTATCTCCCAAGCACTATCCTTTTATCTAAGAATGGACCAATAATACTTTCTTCTTATACAAAGGGAAGCAAAACATCTAAAGGTCTTCAAATTCAGAGAACCAATATTTTAAATATTTTATTATATTATGTATTTAATTTATTATATTTTTATTATAACTTTTTACTGGCAAAACATATGCATGGGTAATATTTCAATCTTGACCCTTGCAAAAACGTTGGTTTCAACTTTTTCTTTCCTTGTCCCCACTCCATCCCTTAGATGGCAGGTAGTCCTATACATGTTAAATATATTAAAGTATATGTTAAATACAATATATGTAGACAGTTGTCTTGCTATACAAGAAAAATCGGACTTAGAAAGAAGGTAAAAAATAATCTGGGAAGAAAAACAAAAATGCATGCAAATAATAATAGAAAGAGTGTAAATGCTATGTTGTGGTCCACACTCATTTTCCAGTGAATCAGCCTTGACCCAGCACAGCTGCAGGAACTTGGAAAACCTCTTCAGCCCCAAAGGCAGACTTTAACTTAACTTTAAAAAAATGAGTAAAAAAAGAGAATCAATATTTTGACATGCAAAATATATTTTTTTTGCAAAAAATTAATCAATGTCAATAAATCTAACAGTTCTGCTAATCTGAACGAGCATGTCTAACTATACAAATGAATTTTTAAAATTTTTATTCCTTCAACTTGCTTTACCTGAACATTACTTGAACACAACTTATAAAAAATGTATTAGAATAGAGGAATCTGATTTGTATGTGTCAGTTACACTAGGGATTATTATGTGATCATAATTTTAGAAATAGGCAAGACTTCAAGAATTCTTGATTTGTGATTTTCCTTTTCTGTGTTATTAAAATACTAAAACATTTTCATTTACTTCTAACCACTCAAAATGTCTTCTCAGTTTACTTTGTGAATTAATCTTCAATGTCAGATTCATTGAATGTGACCACAAGCCACAAATTTCTTTCCTAATTTCTCACTTGCCTTTTTTACATTCTTTCATTTTTGATGAGCTAGTCAGTTCCTGAAAGCTTGATTCCTATGCTTGTGACTTGCAAATTAATATGTAAAATCTCACTATTCTTTTTCCAAAGTACTAGTACTTTAGCTTTCTAATCTTTTAACTTTCTAATCTATAAATCAAAACAAATTTTTTTATAGAAATCTAAAGCAACACATTATGAAAATGAAAATCACTATCGTTTTATTTGTATTTCAATTGAAAGCTTGCATGTTCTAGCAAATTAATCTTTGAAAATGTACATAATATAAAATTATATCTTGTGAAGTTAATACCTTTTCTGTAAATATAATATCATCATTAAACCATTGAAGAGAAACATTTTGCTAATAGAGAGAAGAGAGAAGAGAAACATTTAATCACAAAATAGAAAATTTTGATTACATCAAATTAAAAAGCTTCTGTACAAACAAAACTAATGCAAACAAGATTAGAAGGGAAGCAACAAACTGGAAAAACATCTTGACAGTTAAAGGTTGTGATAAAGGCCTCATTTCCAAAAGATATAAAGAACTGACTCTAATTTATAAGAAACCAAGCCATTCTCCAATTGACAAATGGTCAAAGGATATGAACAATTTTCAGATGATGAAATTGAAATTATTACCACTCATATGAAAGAGTGTTCCAAATCCCTATTAATCAGAGAAATGCAAATTAAAACAACTCTGAGATAGCACTACATACCTGTCATATTGGCTAAGATGACAGGAAAAAATAATGATGATTGTTGGAGGGGATGTGGGAAAACTGGGACACTGATACATTGTTGGTGGAGTTGTGAACGAATCCAACCATTCTGGAGAGCAATCTGGAATGATGCCCAAAAAGTTATCAAACTGTGCATACATTTTTGATCCAGCAGTGCTACTACTGGGCTTATACCCCAAGGAGATACTAAAGAAGGGAAAGGGACCTGTATGTGTCTCTCTATTCTCTTCTCTCTATTAGCAAAAAAGTGACTGAGTGATTGCTTCAGCCTATGGTACCAATGACTAAATCATTATTAAAAAATTTATGTATTTGTTTTAAAAAATCAATCAAACAAATAAACCATTGGTTAGTATGATTTTTTTAAAAAAAGACAACCAAATTAGTAGTATAAAAAATAAGATAGGATAAATATACTACAAATAATGATAAAATTAAAGCAATGATTAGAAGTTACATTAGAAATTATATGCCAGTAAAACTGATAATCTAAGTGAAATGGATGAATATTTACAAAAACATATACTGCCTAGATTAGTATAAGAAGAAGCAGAAGACTTAAGTAACTCGTATGTTACAAAAAGAAATGAACAATATATCAGTGATCACTATAAGAAAAAATTCTTAGGATCATGTGGATTTATGAGCGAATTTTGGCAAACATTTAAGGAACAACCAATTCTAAAACTATATAAATTCTTTTGGACGAAAAGATAAAGAAAATCTCCTATTAAATTCCCAGTGATGCAAATATAGTTTTGAAACCTAAACCTGACAGATCAAAAACAGAAAGAACACTATAGACTAATTTCCTTAATGGATATTGGTGAAAAATTTTAAAATAAAATATTAGCAGCAAGATTACTGTCATATATTACAAAGATCACAAACTATGAAGAGGCAGAATTTATCCCAGGAATATAGGGCTGCTTCAACATTAGGAAAAGTATCAGCATAATTGATTATTTTAATAACAATAATAAAAAATAAGATGACTATATCAACAGAAGCAGTAAAAATATTTTGACAAAATAAACATAATTTATATTAAAAACACTAGAAAGTATAAAATCAATGGAATATTTCTTTCTTAAAATAATTAATATCTCTCTAAAATCATCATCAGAGATAAAATTGAAATGTTTCCAATTAAATCACAGCTGAAGCAAGAATGTGTATCATTGCCATTATTATTCAATATTGTACTAGGAAAGATCACTACAGCAATAAGACAAGAAAAAGAAAAATAGGAAATGAGAAAACAAAACTATCATGTGTTGTGGATATTATGATGTTATACTTAAAGAATTCTACAAAATCATCTAAAAAACTAGGCAAAACAATTAACAACTTCAGCAAGGTTGCAGGATATAAAATCAACCTATGTAAATCATCATTCTTTAGTATTTTTATATACTAACACAGCAGAAAGAGAGAAAGAGAAATTACATTGAAAATAACTATAGCAAATATTAAATATTTGAAAATCTACCATGTCAAGACCAACTGAGGGACTATATGAATACAATTTATTTACATGATTTTTCACACAAATAAACACAGAGGAAAAAACTGGAGAAACATTAATTATTCATGGGCAGAGTGAATGATATAATAAAATGAAAATTTTATCTAAACTATTTTATTTATTGTCATACACATATACAATCAAATAATAGATTTAGATAAATAGCATTAATTTCAACTGAAAGAACAAAAGGACAAGAATATCAAAGGAATAAAGAAAAAAAAGTTAAGTAAGTTGATCTAGCATGTAAAGATTGAAATTATATTATGATACAAAACACATCAAAACAATCTACTATTGTTTAAGAAATAGAGTGGTGAGCAATGGAATAAAATAGGTTCCTAGTGCACAGAAGTTAATGAACATAGTAATTTAGTGTTTGGTAAACTTAAAGATCAAAGTTTTTGGAGGAAAGAACTGAGCATTTGACAAATATTTGCTAGGAAAACTGTAAAACAGTTTGGTTGAAAATAAGCAAGAGAAATGTCGTACTCTATGATATGATCAAAATACAAAGGATTTAAACATAAAGCGCGATATCATAAGTAAATTAGGGGAACATGGAAAATGTATCAAAGAAAGAAGACGGTTTTATGTCCAAATGAGATTAAGGAGATTTCAGGAAGCAAAATGGAAAATTTTAATTACATGTAACTAAAAACTTTTTGCACAAAGAAAACTAATGTAGTCAAAATTATCAGGAAAAGAGGAAACTAGGGAAATTTTTTGCATTAAGTTTCTCTGATAAAGGCCTTCTTTCTAAAACACACAGACATACATACACATATCTATATGGAATTGAGCCAAATTTACAATATTGTTTACAAACAATAGCCATTTTCCTGTTGAGACATGTTTAAAAGATATGACCAATTTTCAGAATAAGAAATCAAATCTATCAATAGTCACATAAAAAAATAAATGCTCAAAATCACTCCTGATTAGATAATTCTAAGTAAAACATTTCTGAAATAATGTAATACAAAAAATATAAATAAAAATATATAAGTAGAAAAAAATGTAAAATACCTAATTGAGAAAATAACCGACCTGGAAAACAGATCTACAAGAGACAAATTAAGGATTATTGGACTCCCTGAAAACCATGATGAAAAAAAAAGAGACTGGACACCATTTTTCAGGAAATCATCAAAGAGAACTGCTCTGATGTCACAGAATCAGAAGGCAAATTAGCCACTGAAAAAATTCACCAAACACCTCCTGAAAGAGATCCCCAAAGTAAAATTCCAAGGAATATCGTGGTTAAATTTCAGAACTATTGGACAAAGGAAAAAAATATTACAAGCATCCAGAAAAAATCAAGTCAAATGCCAAGGAGCCACAATAAGGATTACTCAGGATCTAGCCTGGAATCTGTATTCTGAAAGGCAAAGGATCTTTGAATGCAGCCAAGAATAAACTACCTCACTAAATTGAACATTTTCTTCCAGGGAATAAGATGGGCATTCAATGAAGCAGATGAATTACATTTATTTCTGATGAAAAGACCAGAGCTAAAGAAAAAAATCTGACCTCTGAATATAGGACTCAAGAGAAGCATAAAAAGGTAATAAGAACTCTTGAGAACTATTTCTGTTATGGGTATACATAGAGAGTGCATGTATAATTTGATGTTACTGTTATAACATAAAAAAGGAACTAGAAGTAGAAAGAGGATTGTACCAGAAAAAAGGAAAAATAGAGGGAAATTGTGTCTCACAAAGAGGCGAAGGAAACCTATTTGAGGGAAAGAAGGGAGGGGAATGAACCTTGTGTGATCTTACTCTCAACAGATTTGCTCAAAAAGAAAATATTAGAAATATTTGATTTACAGAGAAATTTCTCTCACTTTATTGAAAAGGGGGGGAGGAGGGGAAAAACAAAAAGACAAGGGGAAGGTTAAATAGAAAAGAATACAGAAATAGTAGGGGAAAGGTATAAGAAAGGGGCAGGGATTCTAAAAGGAGAGGGCTATTTAAGGCAAGTGTACTCATAAATTAAATACTGGGGAGGGGGGAAAGGGAAAAGGAAAGAGAAAAGTATAATCTGGAGATAATAAGATGGCAGGAAATACAGAATTAATAGTTTTAATCATAAATGTGAATGGGGAGAACTCTCTCATAAAACAGAAGCGGAGAGCAGACTTTATTAAAAGCCTGAATCCTACAATATCTTGTTTAAGAGAAATACATTTAAAACAGAATGATACATACAGAGTAAAGGTAAAAGGATGAAGCAGAATCTAGGATGCTTCAGCTGAGGTTAAAAAAAAAAAAAAAAAAAGCAGGGGTAGCCATTCTGATCTCAGATCAAGCAAAAGCAAAAATTGATCTAATTAAAAGAGATAAGGAAGGAATATCTTGCTTGAGGGCAACATAGATAATGACACCAATGGTTTTTTGTACATGTTGAATTGATACACATGGTTTTTCTTTGGCTTTTTTTTTAAATTATAGCTTTTTTATTTACAAGATATAAGTATGGGTAATTTTTCAGCATTGAACCTTGCAAAACTTTTTGTTCCAATTTTTCCCCTGCTTCTCCCCAATCCCATCCCCAGATGGCAGGTTGATCAATACATGTTAAATATGTTAAAGTATATGTTAAATAGGATATATGTATACATGTCCATACAGTTATTTTGCTGCAAAAGACAAATCGGACTTTGAAATAGTGTACAATTAACCTGTGAAGGAAATAAAAAATGCAGACAGACAAAAATAGAGGGATTGGGAATTCTATGTAGAATACACATGTTTTTAGAACATCTTTCTTAATGTTGGCATTAAGAATGTTGGCATTACGTAACCATCATTAATTATTCCTCAGTAAGCTGAGTTTTCCATGTTTCAATGTTATTTCTAAGATTTCTATTATATGCTTTAAGAATGTCTACCAATCCTCTTTATCTTGTTTTTTGAAGGAGTGATAATTTTTATATAATTATGTTAAGGTGAAAGATATTAAGGGTTTTTTTTAACTTTTGTATTTTTTTCCAAATGATTTTTTTTACTTCAATAACCAGAGCCATTTAAAACAAAACAGTTCCAGGAGATGATATATTGGTATTTCTGCTTTCTTCTGATATATCTTTCCTTATTGTGGAAAGGAACACATAGATGTTCACTATGTCAAACTAATCATCACATCCAAATAACGTGGGACCAACCTTCAATTCAAAGTTAGTATTATAGATTTTCTTTGATTTTTAGGAACAGTTATAGAACATTAAACAGGAGGCTAAACTAATCCCAGGAGTCAACAGAATCATATTCAAGAATCATGCCACTAGTTTTACAGCAAAATTAAAGGAGTAAGGGCATATGAAGTCCCGATAGGCAACACTTTTGTTGACATTCTCTTACTTTATTGTTAAACTAACTCTCTCATACTCCCCAATTATGAAATGGATAATGGGTTGGACTTTCAGGGGTTATTTTTTTACTTTATTGATATATACAAGTAAGGGGAAAGTTCCCAAATACTAGTCATAGGATTAATATATCAAAAGGAATAATAGATAAAAAATTTTTTATTAATTTTTAAGTACAATATTTGAAATTTATAAGAAAGAATAGATTGTTCAGAATAAAAAAGCAAAATTGTAAGAGAGATGGAGAATGAAGGAGTTGCATCAAAAAGAAAACACATAGATCAGTAAAAGAAATGATATAACTTAAAAGAAGCATAGAATAGGATAATATATATTGAATCTAAGATCATAAAATATTAGGAAAAGAGATGAATCATGTGATAAAAACAGTTTTAAAAGGAGACAGCAATATAGTGAAAAATTGGATAATATATACACATCATTGTTGGAATTTTTTCTCTTCTTTAAAATAATGCTATCTTGGGGAGGTTTTCTGGCGGCAACCTTAGTTTCAGTTACAAGTAAATAATTACTCCAAAATCACAGCCAGCTGGTAAAAGTTCAGATCTTTTATTGTGTCCTTCAATATAGCCCGGTTAGCTCAGAGGCCTATCTCTCTGCTTGGTTCCTAGAGCTCTTGCAGCTTTGTCCTTGGCTTCGGCCTCTGCTTTCTTCACCCTTCAGCCAGCACCAAGTTGGAAGATGCAATGAATCTCTCTTGCCTCGAAGATAGGGCTTGTGGGCTTCCTCCCAGAGTGCTCCTCACCGACCCCAGTCAATGTTCTGGAGAAATTCTCCCAAGCTCTAAGAGCTTCCTGTATATATATATGATCTTCCAAAGGTTAACTCCTCCTTCTGAAGAGAATGGGATTCTGGGTTATCTCCCAGAGTGCTCTCTGGCCCTAAGAACTTCAAGGTAGGTGTGAACACAAGCATTGTACTTAGTACCTTGTTTCAAGTTCTGGACCAAAACATCTCCTTCCAAGATCAAATCAATCACAGTGAACCATGCCAAATTAGATAATTATTGTCTCTATCAACTCTAATGGCTTAACAGTTTGTAAAGATTCCAACACATCATATATTCCAATACATTCCAAATACATCAATAATATAAATATAAAAAACCAAAATGTAAGATAATGGAATATTATATCCTTTGTACTTGAGAGAGCTGATACATATTATCTTTTCAAAACAAAAAAATTACTAAATAAATCAATTGATTTTTATCTGTTATAGAATTACACAATAGAAATTCTTATATAGAAAATCTACAAGAACTTGCTAAGTTTAAATATAACAATATCATGTCTCAAATAAATAAGTGGTTCCAAGATATGGATAGAAAAATCACAAGAAAAAGTTTAAAAATGTTAATGGTGGGAAAAATAGAAAATATAAAATGAAGCTAAATAAATTAGGAATAACAGTTTGAAATAACATTTTATTATATTATTTGTATTTTGAATCCCATTGTTATTTTGGTGACATCCATGAATGATGTCTCAGAGAAATTCTTTTACATTCAATAAACATATCAGATTAAAAATGAAAGCAGTCATATTGAAAGTAATTTTTGAAGCAAAGTGCAAGAAAGAAAGTTAAAGAATTACAAAATCTTTAAAATGCTAAAACTTGGCAAAGGAAAACGATTAGGCTTGGGGCTGATCAGAGTTTCTATTGGTTCAATCCTCTAAAAAAGCACTAAGAACTTATTTAGTAAGGGATACAAAACTATTCATACTTTCTTAACCCAATTATTTTGTTCAATTCAATTAAAAAGTGATTCATTCTATCTATTAAATCACAAAGCACTGTGCAACTGCTGTATATTATAGTGGAAATTCCTTTAGAGTACTGATTACTTTGGGTGACCTAAGAATATCTCTGAACTCTCAAATTACACACTTTTGCAGGGTGGGTGTGGGGAAGCAACATTTGCCCAAGTGGCTTGCTTTTTTCTAAGATATAAAAAATTTCAGCAAGAAAAAAAATTACATGGAAAGAATTTCGGGACAAAACACTAACTAGGAAGGGGTAACCTGCACACAAGCATTGCTTCCATCAATTCCATTGAGTTAAGATTAGGAGTCTAACAGTAAGCAATATAAAAGTTAAAGAATTTCAAAGATTCTGATAGTGGTGAATAGAAAAGTACTATTCCTGAAGAGAACAAACTACAAAGACAGGGAAATGGGAGATGAAATTCAAAATAAAGACAAGTGCAAATAAACTATTTTGCAGAACTGTAGAAGTTGAAAGGGAATAAGTTGAAAGGGAATAAGGTGAAATCTGAAAATAAAAAGTAGAATCAGATAATGAATGACTTTAAATGCCAAATGGAGGAATATGATTTTGGACTTTTAATTTATTCCTAGCAACAAGAAAGAACAAATAAAAATCTTTGAACACCTGAGCATCTATACTCAGACTTATGTTTGAGAAAGAACATTTTGGTAACTGTGTGTAGAATGGATCAGATGAGAATGCAATTGGAAGAAGACAAATGTAGTTTAAGGTGTTAGTGACAGGAATAAACAACCTATATTTAAAAAAAAATTCTAACAATTTTCCTAATAAAAAATTTAAAAATCATTAAACTAAATATCTAATAATTGGAGAATTGGGAAACAAATTCCAACATAAAAATCTCATGGAAAGTAATAAATATGAAAATAACAAAGAAATACAGAGTGAAGAAATCACGACCAAAAAAATAATAAATTCACTGAAGACAACAAAGGCAATAATAACACTGTCTGAGAACAGTCTGAAAAAATAAACAGAAATGAATTTGAAAAGTGTGCTTGAAAACAAATAAGATGATTATGCTATGATCTTGGAAAATTATTGTATGCTTTTTAAAACTCCATAAATAAAAGAAGTTTGTACCAACACATACAATAATTTACAGTAAAAAGAGAAAATACTATTTGGAAAAGTGATTATATCACATTTCATTCAGCAAGCAAGCATTCCTTATATTGAATTGATATAAGAAGCCTCCTGAATCTATCAAATAAAAGTATATTTAACATTTGTCTTTCTCTTTTTTTGACTTTGAAAAATTCAGGATGTTGAGAATTTATTTAAAGAGGAGATAGGATTTCTTTTCTATCTGTTTAAACATGATGGAAGATATCATTAAAGATATATTCCTTTTAACCTGATATACCGTGAAATCTCTAAATCTATATCAAATCTTGGCACTCTCACTGAAAATCCATTTTTTCAAAATAAATTATCCCAAGAATGTTCCATTTTGTCAGGGATCAAGATGTGAGGGGAATTAATAATTATCAAAGTACTCAGTGATTTTTATACAACAAAGAAATCCTAGATCAAATAGTATAATTGATTATGGCTAAGCATTGGAACTTCATGAGCAATTACTTTGAGAACTAATTTACTGCATACACATAAATATTGATATTTTTATTCCTTATATTGATATTTCCAACTGAGAAACTACACTGAAAACTCAAAATAATATCTAGACAACATCAAGCAAATAAAGATCAAATCAATAAAGCCAAAGAGGAATAGTTACAGCAAAATCTTCCAGGCTGACAGCAGCACTTTGAAAGGAACAATATGAGCTCACATCTTATTTGTAATATGGTTATGATGGAAGTTTTAGAAATTTATAGGTAATCACCATTTTAAAACATTCTGAAAATATTGTAAGGTAAAAGGGAGTTCATATCCATTTTACATAGTTCAATTTTTAAACATAAAGGTGAGACTTCAAGAAGTGATAGGAAGAGGATGCCAATTGATAATGCAATATGAAAAATTTTGACAATTTTTGTATCCTTTTAAAATGTTTGTATCCTTTTAAAAATGTCTTATTATTACATAATCTTTTTTACATAACAATCATTACATACTCTTCAACATTCTCTCTCCTCATACTAAAATCTCCATGTAAGAAAGAAAAACAAATAAAACTTACACTGAAAATGACTATATCTGATTTGAAAGAAAATAATGTGTATATGTAGTACTGCAATTTGCTATAAAGAAAAGGGAAATATGTTATATCATCTATGCTGCAGGAATGAGATATATCACAGTCATACATCTGAATTCATCATTTTAAACATTATTTTTCATTCATATCACTTGAATAGATAAATTTTTTAGCTATTGCTTTTTTCAAATCATATCAGTTAATGAAAGAATTTATCAGATTTCTCTTAATTTATTAATCATGTCTTTTTTACAAAACATAAATATTCTGTTATATCCTTATATCACAATTTCTTCAGCTCTCATTTGATAGTCACTTTATTTTCAAATTTTATTACTAGAAACAGGGTAGCTTTGAGATTTTGCTGCATCTGCAACCTTGTTTGAATCTTTATGATTTAAATTCTAATAATTTACTTGAAATCAATTTCATTACTTTTTATTTTTTCTGGTATCTTGCACTCTCAATCCTGCCCATTTTCTTTTCTTTTCCATCCCCACCAATGTCTTCATTTCTTTCCACTAAAAATATCTTCAAAATACTTAATAACAACAAAACCTCTACTTTATGCTTTGATTCTATAATACTATCATCTTATTTATTACCTTTATGTCAAGGCAATTTTCTGGAATTAATTCCCACTTCATCCTCAATCCTTACAACCAAAACTTTGGCTTCCTTATGACAAAAAATAATCAAGAAAAGATTATAAATTTTCCCTTAAATGATAATTTTAAAATCTGCTTTGTCTTATTTTTTCTTGACTTTTTTGTATATTTGACATTGTTAATTATATTACATTCCTAGATGCTTTCTCATTTTTATGTTCCTGATGCTACTTTTTGTTAATCCTTATGCTTTCCAACTGTCTACTTGACATTGTATTTTATTGTTTCATTAACCATGCTAGATTGCATAACTGTGATATATTTCTTAAACCTGGATCTAAAAATTTAAGCCTATTTTCTTATGTGACTTCTAGTTACATATGTGCAATATTAATGAAAATAAATTTCAGAGCAGAAATTCTATAAATAAGTTATAAATCCCACTCATTTTATTTTTCCATATACACTTTCTGTAACATTCAATTTTTCAAAAAGTATCCTTTTCCCAATTGCTCTTTTTGATTCAGTATATCCACATCTTTGTAATCATCCTGCTGGACAACCTTAGATTCATCTTTGATACATATATTTCCTTTGCCCCTGATATATGATCACTTGCCATATCTTATTAATTCCATCTGTACAATATATTTTGTATGTGTCCAATTTTTTTTCATTCCTTGAATTGACAACTTAATTCATAATTCCATCTCCATATATTAGAGAGAGAGAGAGAGATGGAATTATGAATTACATATATATATTGAAAAGTGTCCTAATTAGTTTCAATGACTCCAATATTTGTCCTCTGTAAGTAATTTTTCACACAGCTGACAAAATGATATTAGTAATTGATCCTGGCCTGATCCTTGTGATCCTGCTATTCAGTCAACTGCAGTAGTATACTTTGATTTCTGGATTGAAGTGAATCCCACCATCCACTCTAGTATTACTACACATTATCCTTGATGACATAACTTGATATTTCATAAGAACCATTCAATTTACTGAAACCTCTATATATCATTCTATATAACTCCCACATCAACATCAATTTTCAGAATTTTGCCCTATCACCAAAATGCTTTACTATTCACCATCATAATTATACTATTTCTTGCATCATTTAAGGGTCAGTTAAAAACACTTCTTAATACCCCCTATGGATTGTGTAAGCTCTTTTGCCAACCAATATTAATTTATATACATTTCTTTTTACATTTTAGTAAATTTCATTTAACAAGGAAAAAAAACAAACTTGAGGAATCAAAAGTATTTGAGTTCCTGGAAAGCAGGAATTATTTTGGATTGATTTTTGAATTCCTACCAATACATATCTGACAAAGAATGAAAAAATATATATCATATTTTTAATCAAGTCTTTGTTTTATAAAGACTTTTCCAATGATCCTTTCAGAAGACTGGAGTAGCTCATTTTAGAGTTAACATTTAAGCTAATAGAACATCACTATCGATGAGATAAGAGTATAAAGTACTAAGGTATACAAATCACACAATAGCTAATCAAGTTACATGTAGATAGTTTTCTCAGAACAAGGATATCAGACAATGCATTTAATAATAAGGAACATAATTAAGCATTCTATAATTTACAAAAGCCCTTCATGACACTACAGATAACCATTAGCTTCATGTAGAATTGAGGTATTAATGTTTGTGACTTTTAGGAGAATACAAAAATTTTGTATGGCACATTTTATATGTCAGACTCAACAATACTGAATTTGAACTAGTTTCAATCATTAAACATCCAGTGTTTCTTACTCTGAGATGATCTGAATGAAAGCATACAATATGAATTATGGAAACTCAGAAATTTGGTGACAATTTGAATTAAATATTCTAATGTTACTTATAAAAGGAATAGAGTTTCATAGTCAGTCCTAACCAGAGTAATTTTTAATTATTTATTTGTTTGATGCAAGACTTCCAGAATCTGATGATGCCGAAGCTGGTAGACAGCGAGAATGTATTTAGTCAATTTCATTATCCAACTTAAAGTCCATTATAACATGATGGTCTTCCCTTCTGTGATTGGCACATCTAACACTGTTAATGATAACAGTTTATTACTCCAATTCTAGAAATCATTATAACCAGGACTTAAAATAATATCATTAACTAAAAGACACCTACTTGACCTACACCTAACACTATATACTAAGATAAGGTTGAAATGGGATCATGATTTAGATATAAAGAGTGATATTAAAAGCAAATTAGGAGAACATATGATAGTTTCACTGTCAGATCTGTGGAGAAGAAAGGAATTTGTGACCAAATAAAAACTGGAGATCATTACTGAACACAAAACAGATAATTTTGATTATATTAACTAAAAAGTTGTTGTGCAAACAAAACTAATGCAGACAAGATTAGAAGAGAAGCAATAAACTGGGTAAACATTTTTTACATTCAAGGGTTCTTATAAAGGCCACATTTCTAAAAGACATAGACTCAAATTTATAAGAAATCAAGTCATTCTCCAATTGATAAATGGTCACGTATATGAACAGACATTTTCAGATGAAGAAATTGAAACTATTTCTAGTCATATGAAAAGGCACTCCAAATCTCTATTGATCGGAGAAATGCAAATTAAGACAACTCTGGGGTACCAGCACACACCTCTCAGATTGCCTAAGATGACAGGAAAGATAATTATAAAAACTGGAGGGGATGTGGGAAAAGTGAGACATTAATACATTGTTGGTGGAACTGTGAACTGATCCACTCATTCTGGAGAACAATTTGAAACTATGCTCAAAAGATTATCAAAATGTGCATACGCTTTGATCCAGAAATATTTCTACTGGGTTTATATCCCAAAGAGATCTTAAATGAGAAAAAGGGACCCACATGTGCAAAAATGTTTGTGGCAACCTTTTTTGTAGTGGCAAGAAACTGGAAACTGAATGGAGCTCATCGGCTGGAGTTTATAAGCTATGATATATGAATGTTATAGAATATTATTGTTCTGTAAGAAACAATCAACATAATGATTTCAAAGAGGCCTGAAGTGGTTTATATAAACTGATGGTAAATGAAATGAGCAGAAACAAGAGATCACTGTACAAGGCAACAACTTAAGATGATCAGTTCTGAGGGACGTGGTTTTCTTCAACGAGATGATTCAGATCAGTTGTAATGATCTTTGGATGAAGAGAGCCATTTACACCCAGAGAGAGAACTGTGGGAACTGAGTGTGGTTCACAACTTTTTTGTTATTGTTTGCTTGCATTTTATTTTCTTTCTCATTTTTCTAATCGGATTGATTTTTCTTGGATAGTGAAGTAATTGTATAAGTATGTATGCATATACTGGATTTAATGTATATTTCTACCATGTTTAACATATATTGGACTACTTACTATCTAAAGGAGAGGATGAAGGAAGAGGGAGAAAATTGTAACACAAGGTTTTGCAATGGTTACTGTTGCAGAATTATCTATGTATATGCTTTCAAAAAATAAAAAATCTTTAATAAAAAAGAAAAAAATAAAGTCAAGTCTACTACTGCTTGGATATTGGACCATTTTTGTGA
The DNA here is from genome assembly GCF_902635505.1 of Sarcophilus harrisii. Classification (NCBI taxonomy): domain Eukaryota; kingdom Metazoa; phylum Chordata; class Mammalia; order Dasyuromorphia; family Dasyuridae; genus Sarcophilus; species Sarcophilus harrisii. The sequence goes on along the minus strand of NC_045427.1, from coordinate 348,918,857 downwards.
ATATTTGTAGATACTAAAAATCTCTGTTGAAAGAGTGTTAAGTTGTAAGGAAAACAAAAGAAATCAACAAAAAAATTTAAAATATATGGAAGCTATAATTAGAATCTAGAACTGCATTAGCTAAACCTGGAGATATTAACCATTTTAATTTTCTCATGGCTGTCCTCAGCAATCAAGCAAAACTTATGTACCCATTTTCAGAAAAAATATTTTTAAATGCATGATCTAATACTCATGGGATTACAAAAGAAGACAACTGAAGTGAAAAAGACTTATCAGAATATCTTAATAAACAAATTCACTGACCACAGGTTAAAAATGGTCTCAAAGCCAAAATAAGTAATTAAACTACTAATTTTTATATCTCCAATTTGTGAATTGTAGAGATATCAATACAGTTAAACAAATTCTTCCTGAATGTCTACTCTGTGTGTGGTTGGATAGGAATATGGATTTGACCTATGATTTTTTTTATGTAAAGAAATACCAGTGAGGAAAATCCAAATAACATTGTAGATTAGGATCTCCTTTGAAATTTATAATCATAAAGAATAACCAATGGAATGAAGACATTGCATTATATGTTCTAGATCAATGAAACATACTGGTTGAAGGAAATAGAGAGATATATAAAATCCTGTTCCTGAAATAATCTCAAAACTTTAAAGATTAAAAATCATCTGATATTTGTCAACATTTTAATATATTATATTCCAGTGTAATGATAATCAATATAGTAATGATGGATTATTTTGGCAGAATCTATATGAATCAGAAAATAATGAAATTTCTAAACAATTAAAATTTCTGATGACCCAAGGTCCTAAGAGAGGCAAATGGTAGGTAAATAAAAAGCATCAACATAAAACAAATAATGATTTTTATAATGTAAGTAACATAAAGCATCTAATTCAAGAGATGGAAAAGAGTGTTCAGTAATGCAGAAAAAAGGAAAAATTAATAAGAAATATGAATGATACCCTCATAAGCACAAAATATTCAAATTCAAAGGAAAGAGCATTTCTCATGAGCAGAGGCTTGAGGGAAGAACACAGGAAAGAACTGTACCAGAACAAGAAGTAGATTCAATGAAAAAGTTATGAATGCATTGCCAACTAAAGGATATATTTATTGGATATCTTAGCAAGGTCAGAAACATTTATGTTTTAGCATGTGTCCATATTTCATATATTTCTGTTTTCTGGTGAATAGATATTAATCATTTATAACAAATATTAATAACAGATCTTTGAATGGAACTTATATATTGAATATAACTGGAATACCACAATCTAAATGAACCAAAATTACAAATGAATGAAAGGGCAGTGAAAAGACAATAGAAAGTTTAAGCTATAACCTGAGAGTTACAAAAACTTCTTTGCTCAAGAAGGGGTATATAAGTTATTTTAGAATTCCATGACCAGAAATGAGATGGGCTCTGTTGCTATGATATTTAGAAAATATTAAAAGGCCTAGAAGGAAGCTTCTAGGACATTGGGTACTTTCTCAACACTAGATTTGTAGACAGTCATAGAATATAATTACACAGAAGGAACAGTCATGGAAAGAATGTCATCTGCAATGTTGTAGAGAGAAGTAATATGGATTAAAATTCCAAAGTATCAATTTATGATTAAACTGCAAAATATGGGAATTCTGCTTGGCTTTAAAATCACAGGACATAAAATAGAAAATCGATTAATATTTATAAATTTTTAAAAACTTGGAATTCAATTTTTTAATTTCTGGATGTTTGGATTCTAGATAATAAATTTCTTTTTCATTAAAATTTTCATCCACTTGATAAATGCCTCTCATTTAGAAAATGGGGTAAGGTTCTCCTTAAAATAAATGAAAATAGTTTAATTCTTCCAAGATAGGTCCGCTGACCCACAAATAGTTGATTCAGAAACTTCAATGATTTTCATTCTGGGATTGATGCCATGCTTTACTATTCTAGGGGAAAATATCTTTGCCTATAAGCAGGTAAAATTTAAGGAAACAATGTACTAAAACCTACCCAGATCAGTTCTACTCCTTCCCTTCCTGTCCCACAAAAATAACAAAACAAACAAAAAACAGATGATAGATTTAATAATTGTGAAAAGGAAAACCACAAATTCATAAGATTGAGAGTATCCTTAAATAATAAGTAGAACCGCTACATTCTACATAAAACTTTCTTTGATAAGCTGAGTTGAGGAACTTTACTGCATTAGATAATATACCTCTGAAACATGGGCAATATTCTTTGTGATACAATAATTATACTATGGGACAAGTAGGTGGCACAGGGAATGGACTGGAGTCAGGAAGACTTAAGTTCAAATGTGGTCTCAGACACTAGTTATGTAACCTTAGCTTCCTCACTTGTAAAATTATCTGAAAAAGGAAAATAAAGTTATTTCAACATCTTGGCTAAGGTGGGGATGATAATGAGAGACATCTGAAGAAAGAAAAAAAACATTAATTCAATATTTTGGCTAAGGAAAGAGTAATGGGAGACATTTACAAGATTTTACATAAATGATATCATTTAATCTTTACAAAAAAAAAACCTGTGAAGAACTTATGGAAAATATTATTATCCCCATTTTACAATTTAGAAGAAAGATTTATTGAAATAAAAGGAAATGTGAAAAACATAAAAAGTTCTATCAAGAAAGTCTTCCTGTGGTTACTAAAACTATTTGGTATTGGCTAAGAAATAGACTAGTTGATCAATGGAATAGGTTAGGTTCAAAGGACAAAACAGCCAATAACTTTAATTATCTAGTGTCTGACAAAACCAAAGACCCCAATTTTGGGGATAAGAATGCATTATTTGACAAAATTTGGGAAAAAAAAGTTAAACAATTAAAATTAACACCGTACACCAAGATAAAATAAATGGGTTCATGATTAGGTAAAAGGGAAGGATCATAAATAAATTGGAAGGCATAGGATAGTTTACCTTCAGACCTGTGAAAGAGGAAGGAATTTATGAAAAGAAGAACTAGAAACACTACTGACTACAAAATTGAAAATTTTGACTATATCAAATTGAAAAAGTTTTGTACAAACAAAACAAGCAGGCAAGATTAGAAGGAAACAATAAAAAAACTGGAGAAACATTTTTACAGTCAAAGGTTCTGATAAGGACTCATTTAAAATATATAAGAAATTGACTCTAATTTATAAGAAACCAACCATTCTCCAATTGATAAATGGTCAAAGGATATGAAAGACAATTTTCAGATGATGAAATTAAAACTATTATACTCATATGAAAGGTGTTCCAAATCACTATTGATCAGAGAAATGCAAATTAAGACAACTCTGAGATACCACTATACACCTGTCAGATTGGCCAGAATGACGGGAAAGATAATGAAATATTGGAGGGATGTGGGAAAAACAGGGACACTGATACATTGTTGGTGGAATTGTTGAATACATCCAGCCATTCTGGAGAACAATTTGGAACTATGCCCAAAAAAGTTATCAAACTGTCATACCCCGTCCACAGTGTCTCTACTGGCTTAAAAAGAGATACTAAAAAGGAAAGGATTGTTGTGCCAAAATGTTTGTGGCAGCCCTGTTTGTAAAAGAAGCTGGAAAATGAAATGGTGCCCATCAATTGGAGAATATTTGGTAAACTGTTATATGAATGTTATGGAAATTATTGTTCTTGAAATGACCAACAGGATGAATACAGAGGATTGGCGGGGACGCTGTGATGCTGAGCGAAATAAGCAGAACCAAAAATATTTATACCCAACACGATACTGTATGAGGATATTTGATGGAAGTGGATTTCTTCAACAAAAGACAAGATCCAACTGAGTTTCAATTGATCAAGGATGGACAGAAACAGCTACACCCAAAGAAAGAAATAGGAAATGAATGTAAACTCTTATTTTTGTTCTTCTTCCCAGGTTTTTATACCTTCTAAATCCAATTCTCCTTGAGAAACAAGAAACTGTTGTTCTCCACATAATTTATATCCAAGACCCTCAATCTATTTAAATGTATGGGACTCTTGCCATCTTTGGGGAGAGGGCGGAGGAGGAGGAAAAATCGGAACAGAAGTGAGTGCAAGGGATAATGTTGTAAAAAACTACCCTGGCATAGGTTCTGTCAATAAAAAGTTATTTAAAAAAAAAAAAAGAAAAGAAAGTCTTCTTATTTCAAAGTATATTCTGCTGATAAAGTTAGAAGATTATAGGAGAAATTAAAGTCAGAAATTATTTAGTATGATAAATGTATAGAACATAAAACTGAGACTTACAATTCAAATATTAAAAGGCATAGCTGGAATTCAAAACTAGGTAACCGATTTTTGCCAGTTATTCCAAAAAAACCATCTAATCCAATTTTAAAAAGTGGTAAAACCACATTCTAAGCATGACAACAAATAAAAAAAGATATGAGTTATTTTTCTATTACAGATAAGCTTAGAAGGATTAAAAAAATGGTCTGAAGATACTGTGGTGAGGGCTAAGCCAGAACTTGGTGAAGTTGAATAATGGAAAGTGCAGCAACAAGACTCTGAGCTCCCAACACAGCCAGAATATTTAGGCATGGTAAGAGCACTGAATGCCTGTTGAGAAAGTTTTCTCAGGGAAGTTCTATAATATTATGCTGCATAATGCTAGAACAATATGGAAATATCACTTCCCACTTTCTAGATATGATGTAGAGAAAAGCCATATTGGTCAACAAGAGAGAGGAGTAGGAAAGCAGTGACCAAAAATTTATCTTGAACACACCACTTTAGGAGCATTAAAAACTACTAACTACCAGTTAGAAGTATAAAAATAGTATATGAAACCAGAAAATCAAGATAGAGACAGAGCAGAGAACAACTTTAACAGAAAGTCTAAAATTAATAAAAAAAACCCCAGGAAAATTATTAAATAAAAATGCTAGCTATTAAAATCTATTATGTTATCAAAAACCTCAAGCCAAAAGTCAAGGAAATATTAACTATTAAAAATATCTAAAAACAAAGTCTCAACGAAGAAAACAATTTGGGCCAAAGAATTCCTAAAAGAGATAAGGAAAGTGAGTAAAAGTGCAAAAATTATTGTAAAAATCAAAAGAACAGCAGAAGAAAATTGGGAGAAAAATGTGAACAATGAAAGAAAGTTATGAATAGAGAATCATTAATTAAAAATGGAAAAATAATACTTTTAGAAAACAATATTTTAGGAATCAAAATATTAAAATCAAAATATGACAATTCATTAAAATATAGAAAATCAGAAATGATCAATTGGTAAGAGTATGATATCTCACTGAAGAAAAACTCCTAAAAACTTAAATTGGTCACGAAAAAACTAATGAATCAGGAAATGATAAAACAAAAAAAAAATTAATAAAACATCACAAATTTCATAGAAAAAACCCAACTGAGCAAGAAAATAGATCACCTGATTTTTTCTTATGCAGCATGATATTTATGGAAATATGTATAGAAGAATTGCACATGTTTAACACATACTGTATTATTTGTCATCTAGTGGAGAGGATAGAGAGAAAAGGGAAAAATTTGTAGGGGTGAATGTTGTAAATTATCTACGTATATATTTTAAAAATAAAAAGCTTTAGTTAAAAATTTAAAAAGAAAAATGAAAAAGAAAGAAACTAGATCAAGGAGTGAAAATTTTAGAATCATTACATTACTTGAAAGTCAGCATTGAAAAAACATGCTAGCCATCTTATTTTAAGAAATTATAGATGAAAACTACAAAGATAATATAAAATCTGAGAGAAAAGTAGAAATTGAATGAATTCACCATACCCCTTCAGAAAGAGATCACCAAATAAAAATGCCCTGGAATTTTATAGCCAGATTTCAGAGTTCCCAGATGTCAGAGAAGATATTGTAAACTGTCAGAAATAAAGAATTGAAATCCTGGAGTTATGGTCAATATCACTTGAGATTTAAGAGTAGCCACAATAAAGAAGTGAAGAGATGAAATTAAGGTATTACAGAAGACAAAGCTGACAGAATGAAATAGGGATTAAAGTGGGGAAAAATTTAAGGCAGTCAGATATACTCTTAGATTATTGTACTATTCCATCTGTTACTTGTGCACCATAGTGATGGCAATGGCAGAGAAGAGACATATTTCAAAGACTAAGTGAAGTTGCTTTGATAACATCTTGGAAATGAAGAGTAACACTGTGAAAGTAAGAGTAACGTGTAGGTTATGATCCCAAGTGACTAGAAAGATAATGTCCTCAATAATAATAAGGAAGGCCAGAGGATAAAGGGGCAAATATAATGGATTCTGTTATGGATAGGTTGATTTACAGATCTTTAGTGGAGAAGACAACCCCGATCCAAGATATTAGTAAAAAAGAAAATGAAGCTAATCTAACATCCTCTTTAAATATATTAATTATTTTATTCTTCTGATTACACATGTGTATTATTTTTTTTTAAAAACACATTTCTTTATAAATCATGTTGGGACAGAAAAATAATAATAAAAGGGAAAAATCACAAGAGGAAAAAAACAGGAAAAAAAAGAAGTGAACATAGCATGTATTGATTTACATTCAATCTCCAAAGTTATCTTTCTGGATGTAAATGGCATTTTCTACCCAAAGTTTATTTGGATTACCTTGACTCACTGAACCACTGAGAAGAACAAAGATTTTATAGTCTTATCATTGCACAATCTTGCTGTTTCTGTATCATGTCTTCTTCTTCTTCTTTTTAATAGTCATCCTATTTTAAATAATCACTGTTTTACCTTATAATAACACCCCAAACCATTATTCTAGAATTTTCTCAGGAATATAAAAGACTGAAATTTACTAATCTATATTGTGAAATTCTACATACTTCTCCTTCATAAAAATCCAAATATTTCCTAAGCACTATCCTATATTACAATCTCAATTCTATAAAGGTCAGGAAAAAACAAAAAACAAAACAATGAATAGCATTCCATTAGTTCATTACAAACTCTGCAATAAAATTTATTCAGGTTTAATTCATTAACCTCACTAATGGCAAGTAAATATTGATAGAATTTAGATCATTTACATAAATGGGGAAACTGCAGACCAGAAAACAAAAAAGTATTTTCTGATATTCAGACAATTTGATAAAAACTAAATTTAAGATTTAGTTTAAGCTTTTCTCATTAGATTCTAAAACTAGTTCCCTTTACTGTATATAATGCTTCTTTTTTTAAAAAAGTATCAAATTTCATATTACTAGCATAGGATATGATTAACTTCGCAAGCTTAGTTGAGGTTTCAAAAGGGAAGAGAAGTAATCAGTGCTAAAAAGCAAGATGTTGAATTACCAGCAGTGCTTTTGTATTCCATTTTGTGGCACCATGCTGCTCAATTTAAAAAAAAAAGCTATAAAATTGGTCTTTATAAAGAAATAATTACTATGTTTTCCCTTGACATTTTATGAAAGATTAAAAATCATATGAAGCTAGAATTTGTATTTATCAAAGATGCAAACAAAAGAGAAGAGACAGGCTGGATTGAGAAGACTAAGATATTAATAGAGCAAACAAAACATCACAGATATCTGAGAGTACCAAGTTTATTAAATTCCCTTTTTTAAAGTAACTGATCTTTGAGGATATCTTAAGACATTAATAAGCAATCTAAGAAACACTTCAGTTTCTTTCCAGATAGTAAGCATTTGCAAGAACATTCATGGTACTTCCCAGGTGGGTACCTTCCAAAAAGTTTAACTTTGCAGCTTTCCCACTTTCACAAGGCATTCACACATAGGAAGTTTCCTGAAATTTCCTATGAGGTAGAAGACATAGAAGAAATACTCTGAAGAATTATAAAATATCAAAATGGAAAAGAACCCTAAAGAATGTCTATACAAGCTATACCTAAGCAGTAATTATTCCTATCATATTCCTGAGTAGTAGTAAGCATATCTCCATTTGAAGTCCTTTAACTGGAGTCATGACAAAATAAAAATATATACATCTTGTCCTTTTGAGACAACAGATCCTTCACAAGAGCCATCTAAATATCTGTAAAGATGAATACTCCCAAAACAATGCCTAAATAAGATAATGTAACAGAATAATTATGACTAGAATAATATCATTTTTCTCTCATTAGTTTATTGAACTTTTGCAGAAAGGAAAGTTATATTCTTTAATTCTAATAGCATCCAAAAGGAATTTTTCTTTTTTCAGTTTTGAAAGTATTTATAATGTGGTAGTTTTGACCAACAAAGTAAAAGATTCTATTTATGAACATCTCTGGCTTTTTAGAAAAAAAATTGAATTAAAATGATGAAAGTTTTTTTTTTTTTGAAATCTCTACACATTGCTTTTTTTGTTCTCTTGGATTAAAAAACATAATTTTATTATTTCATCAAAATTATGTAACTTCAAATATTTTAAGACAAATATGCCTTCATTTCTTCAGGCCAAATGAAAATTTACAACTTGCTTTCAAAGTGCAAAATATTACCTACTGGGATAATTGGAAAGCTGCAGTCTGAATTCAAAGTTCCACTTATGTGTAATAAAATATCACATCATGTTTCCAATCTTTTAGTAATTCCAAAAGAAGAGATTCTTTAAATAGGACCTCAAAAAGACTTTCTTACTTTTTTGGATATGAATCTTTTTGACATAATTTCTCTGAAAAGATGAGCCTTTTTCCATTCACTATTCATTGTATTTAATTCAAATAGAATCATGTTTTCAACAACAGTTTATAGAGTCACTCATCATGCTGTGCATATGCACCCATCATTTCCTCCTAATTTACAAAAAAATGACCTCCACACTTCAGGTGTGGGTTGGCTTGAGCCATCAGAGGAAATGACAGGAAGCAAAGGTTTGCATTTTAAAGCATAGACATTTATTAAGCAATTCATGTCAATTGCAGAAACATTTAGACCAAGTTTCTTCAGCTTGGCAGTGGATCACAAATACAGTGAGAAACAGATTTTTATGCTTGAAAATGAAACAATTAACAGGAAATAAAACAGAATAGAAGAATAGGTAGTCTGATTTCAAAAGGGATGAAAATTGATGGATTTTTCAAATTGAAAGAGATTAAGTTTCTTTCAAATTGGGAGGGAATGAGTAGATAGTCTTTTTGTCCCCAGAATTGGGAGATGCTGGTTAATTACATTCACCCTTTGTTTTTTAATGGAATAATGGATGCCTTGTTCCATTTATTTTCCCATAAATTATTTACAGAAAAACAATATGGTGGATAATACAAGTGACAGCTCAAACTGGGGCCATTTTGGTTCATATGCTTTAACAATTTTTTCAGTAGAAACTCTAATTTTCCTAAAACAGAAAGAAAAAATGATGGATTTACATGTATTTAATAGAAGATGATTAAGTCAAGTCTATTCATAATTGGGAAGGGCTAGCCTGGGCCAGCCATTTAGCTCAAAACCAGAGAAAAGGAAAGGAATTTGGTGTTTTATACATATTTACACCTACATATATAAGGGAGAATGAATACTCTTGATATATGTTTACAATGTTTTCTAAGAGGATGAGGGATAGAAAGACAAGTGAAACTTAATGAAATATAAGTAAAGTTTTGGAAAAAAAAACTACTTGGGATAGCAGAACAATTAAGTATGATATTGTATAAGTTAATCATAACGCTAATAATCATCATTGTTAGTACTAATTAATTTACCTTTTTATTTGCTATATTTAAAAAATGAATTTACCTTTATTTATTTACCTTATATTTTACATACAATATCCTATCACATTGCAATGGATTGTTTTTCTTCACAATGAGTCCAAGAAGTATGCATTATTATTATTATTATTATTATTCCCATTTACTTTTTGAGAAAATGGAGGCAGACAGGTTAAAAAAACATGGTCAGGGTCACACATTTTGAAAATATATGAGGACAAATTTAAATTTAATTTACCTTAACTTCATGTCAAAACTCTTAATAACAGCACCTCATAGTTACATAGATGACTTACAGGAATTAAGAAAAGAATACTAAATAAACCTAGATAAAAACTTCTGAAGGAATTGCTATTTTAAGAAGTTCCAATATGATATCAAAATCTTCATTCAGATACTTGTTAGTTGGTAAACTTCCTAATTTTCTTTCCTCATCAGTGAAAAGGGATTATTGGACTCCATGATGTGCAAATTACCTACCAACTAAAAATTATGATTTTATGCCACAATGTTATAATATCCATGAAGATAGTTAAGAATGAACTAAAGTTTTTTTTTTTTTTTTAAATAGAGGTTATATAGGAACATCATCAGAGTATTGTAAATAGATCTTACAACTTAATCTAATAGGAAAAGTATTTTTCATGAGAAAAAATACTGTGTTCCAGATGGATCATTGTTAATGATAAATAATATTGAAACAGAGGTTTGCAAACCTATATGTAGGAAATGAATCTCATTGAAGATCCTAAAGAAGTATATGGATATTTAACAGAATATTTTTAAATCATTAAAAGGCTAAATTTCAGTTGGTGGTTAGAGGAGAAAAATGTAATGTTTTTTTTTCTATTCAAGTTCATCAAATAATCTGAAATCTTATTTATGGGATCCATGGTAGTGTGAGAAAAATAAATTAATAACCCTTGAATAGAAAGGTCAAATTTAATTTCCATTATCAAGCCAAATTTAATACATTCAGTTAAAATGAGCTAAAAGGGAGATATATATGATTTCAAAGTTGTTGCTGACTTTAAAGAGGATTTCCATATTACTTGTATGTATATGTGTGTGTGTGTCTATGTATGTGTGTGTGTGTACATTCATATATCCATGAATAAAAATAAACAATAATTGATCCTTCAACAGACAAAATAATTGCAGAATCATAAGGACAAAAGCAGGTTGACATCTTGGAGACTGGGAGAGCTTTGGAGCGATAAAATTTGAACACAGATTCTCTCTTCTGTATAGACAAATCAATTAGCCATTTATGGACATAAGTAACAAAATATTAAGTTATATATAAGGGTCTGAAAAGTATCAGAGGAAGAAGTTTCTTCATTAAGAATTCTTAATGTTTCCTTAACTTTGAGAGAAAATGTGTTGGTATATGTTGGTAGAGTACTTGATTTTATGTCACAAAGACTTTAGGTAAAAACCCAAAACATTGATTAACTGGCTTAGTTTTCAAAGTCAACTAGTTCAAGTGTGAAATCTTAAAAACTTGATCCTCTATTCATTTTACTCATTTTTCTTTTTGCATGGCCATTTGGCTTAAGTAAATTGCCCAGTCTCATACAGCTAGGAAGTATTAAGTGTGTGAGATCAGATTGGAACTCAAGTCATCCTGACCTTAGGGTCAGTGCTGTATCTTCACCATCTAGCAGCCCCAATTTTACTGAATGCTAAGAAAAGGAAGTTAAAGCAAATTTGCCATGAAGACCATTCTGTTTCTATATCTATAATCCAGAAATTCTATAATCATCCTGATGAAACTTCAAGAATAGACTAATAAAAGATATAAAATATTAACAAAATTTTATAACTTTGGTCCAAATAATTACAGACACCCAGACATGCAAACACACACACACACACACACACACACACACACACACACACACACTTTAGAACTGAGTGACATTAAAAATAATTTTGGAAAAATAATAGCACATTTCTCCTTGAGAGGGAAGCTGATATTATTTTCTCTGAAAAGTTTCTTTTGTTAGTATGATATGGAAGGAGAAACAGTTAACATATTTGTTGAGACTTTATTGTATTTTTCCCTCTGAGATAAGAAACACTTCTATATATAACTCTTCTTATATTGCTAATCAAATTTTTACTGATTCTTTTAAAATTGTTTTTCTTTATTTGGAAACTTGAATATCAAAACACTTCTTATACCATTTGGCTTTCAGAACAAGGACTGGATTATTGTTTAGGACAAAACTTGGTCTCAACTTTCAAAATATTACTTTCAGAGTTAGGAAAATCACTACACTCCCATAATAATTATTATTTTTGTGCCAATATCTGTTATTCCAAAGAAACCAGACTTGCAGATACAAACACACACACACACACACACACACACACACACACGTAAACATAAATGTAAGAATGCATGCACTTATTATGGTTTTCTTTGGCCTTTGTTTTCCACATTCCCAGATTTCAATAACTCCCTTTACTTAGGAAACCAGGGACCTTATTATTGGTATTTTTGAAATTCATTTTCAAATCAGAGCCCTTCCCCCAAGATCTAGTTTCAAATCAGAGGGTATACTCAGTTTGATCGCTCTTTGGACTCCACCAACCATGACTGACTGCTAAGTCACCTTGTAAGAATCCTTTGTGTTATGGGTCAGAACTTGAAACAAGGTACTAAGTCAGTGCGATTGATAGAGACAATGGTTATTTAGCCTGGTGCTTAACAGTTCTCTAGTTCAGTACAAGTACTTAGTACTTACTATAGTTCTACAAAATTCACACCTATAAGAGAGCATATATAAGCTAGGAGCCTCAACCAGGATTCAGTCAGACAGAAATAGGGAAGACCAGAGAAGTGGTGGCAGTCCTCCTGCCTCCTCCACAGAAACTAAGACACAGTCAGGAGGACGCCAAGAAACTGGCAGAGGCAGAGAAGACAAAGGACTGGCGGCAGGAGCTTAAACTCTTGGAACCAAGGAGAGAGATAGGCCTCTAAGAAAGCTAACCGGGGCCCCAGGAAAGGAGACAAGACTTGGAAAGAGACAATAAAGGATTTGAACTTTAATCCCTGGCTGCATTTGGGGTAATTACTGAACTGAAACAAAGGCTGCTCCCAGAAGCACTGCAAGAAACCTGCTCCCAGAGAATATTACATTTTAGAGAAGAATATTACACCTTTGTTTCAAGTTCAGAGTTCTGGCCTATAACAATGTATAAAAATATTTAAAACAACTATTTTGAAGTGGCAAGGAAGCAGAAATGAAACAGATGCTATTCACTTGGGATAAAGATGAATAAATTATGGAATATAAATTTAGATAATGGAATATTATTACACTGTAAGAAATGATGAAAGGCAGAGTGTCAGAAAAATCTGGGAAGACTTCTAAGAAATGATGCCTGGAGAAACAGCTAAAGAATTTAAAAAGTAAAAACATTCAGATGATAAACAGCTCTGAAAATATAAAACCTTTAAGCAACATATAACAATACTTCTGCAAAGGATAAAGGATGTTTTAATATGAGGAAACTCAGACAAGTAAGTTAAGTGATGTGCCCATAAAGCTAGTAAGTATCTGAGCTCATATTTAAACTTAGGAAGATAAGTCATCCTGACTTCAGGTCTGACCCACTATCTACAACTCCACTTTGTTTCCTTGACACACTGAGATTCATGTACAATTCTCTTTTTCTGACCTAAATTATATATAGAAATATGCCTTTAATTTGCCTTTCTCTTTAGAATAGTAAAATATGGAACAATAGCTAATTTGGGGGGATTATATTTTATAAATATTAAATTCTTATGTAAATGGATGTTGAACTCCAGATTTTTTGACTCCTCTTATCACCCACAAACTCACAATAATGTTAAATCTTGATTTGGATTTGTTTTTCTTAAAGGCAATCAGTTAATATGCGATAAGTACGAGGTAGATTCTCAAAGTCTGATTAGGCTGTTTTAGTAAATATATTTAATATTCAACAAATATTTCTTTAGTACTTATATCTAGAGCTATGTGTCATAATTAGAGTGATACCAAGGAAATTCAAAATTGTTTTAACCATCATGAACCTTACATAATAATGTTCTAATGCAATATGATATGTTATCTTCATCTTTATATCTTCAACAATTATAAAAGGCATTGGGTCATTCTACTGCTTTATAACTTAATTTAAATATATATTTTGTGTTCTTTTAGTGCAATATAAACTTCTTGAGATGAAAGAAAGCCTTCCTTTTCATAAAAATTAAAAACTAAAACGGAAGTTTTCCAAGAGGAACAGATATCTTGTCATTCTACAGAAGAATAAAATAAGGTAAAGACAGAGTCAAGATAATGAACTGGAAAAAGGAAGTATATTTCTTCATGAGGGAATATGAATTAGTCACCTTTTTGCCACTATCCATATTGTTAAACTTAGTTATGGTATATGATGTGTTATCTTCATCTTTATATCTTCAAGAATTATAAAAGGCATTGGGTAATTCTACTTTCATTGATGCTGTCTTATCTCAAATTACTTAGAGTAACATAAACAGTAATGATGTATTGGGCCAAAAATTGAGGGATCTCAGTGCCCAATATGTGTTTAATGTCTATGATACTTAATGTCTAAATCATGACTTGTATATGATATTAGATAAATCACTTCTCTATGAAATTTTATTTTCTTCTCTGTAAAATTTAATATTAATTTTAATTTCTATCTCATAGACAAAAATTATACTCTAGACATTAAGATACTTTAGAAATTTAAATCAATATTAGCAGAGAATACATACTATTTTAGTCAAAGATATGACAATGATGTGTGCTACTGTATCATTAATATTTAGCCAGTTTTTCAGGAATTTACCTCTGTGAACACAGACAAATATCTTCCTATGCTTGTGTCTCTTTTCCCACATAAATATAAAAAAGTACATTCCATGTTTTTCAAGGTTTGTTCTTAACTTAGCTTGACTTAAAAATACTATATTTCTGAACCCTATGCCCAATTTATTCCCCACTAACTTGTTGAATTTGTTGCACAAAATAGATATTTAAATTAATACAAATTCTCCCTCTCTTTTTTCCCCCAGGAACATTTCTTACTCCCTGCTAAAATTCTAAGATACTACCAGCATGAAATCAATATGCAAATGAAGTAGCATCTAAACAACTAAAAATATTGGCCTTGGGACAGAAACTTTCCAACATTGCTCAACTACCCAGGAAAAAAAAAAAGAACCTATACTGAAATCTAGTTTTAAATTTGGATCGTATTCAGGGAGTTTAAAGCTAGCACATTACCTGTGAATGTTAGGTTTTGGATGTGCCTTGGAGGCAGAATGAGGATTCACTCCAGAAGTTCTGTTAAAGCAGATAACCTTAAATAAAATGCTGTTGTATTTCAAACTAAAATATAGTTCCCCAGTCCAAGGCAAAAAGGAAGTTGAAGAATTAGAGTGGATTGCACAGGCTTTGTATGGGCTCAATTCACACTGAATTTTAATTTCCAATGTTCTTCTTTGAACCCTGTGACACTACAGTAGATATCATCCTTCCTAATGTACATTAACAAACAGCATTTGGAAAATTACACAGTTAGAGGCAGTAGATTAAATGACCCTGATCGAAATAGTGCATTTTTAGCTACTTAATTGAATCTATGGCAGCGAATCTTTCTGTCTTCTGCCGACACTTAGAATTTCAATTTGCTCCATGGATTTTTTTTTAACAAGCACCCAGTGAAAATTAGCATTTGTCTTGAATAGTTGTAATCAATTGCTCTCCAATATGTCTCTATATTATCTCTCAGGCACATAAAAATCTTCAGGTCCATGAGATTTCAGCACTTCTCAAATGAACTTTCCACATTGTATCCATTTCATTCCTTCAATTTATGGCATCTTTAATAGAAATTAATAACATTCATTTTTGATACCTCAACTTCCTCCCTCTCTCTCCCATTCTTTCTCCTTCTCCTCTTCCTACTTCTCTCTCTCTCTCTCTCTCTCCTCTTTGTCTTTAGCTTTCTTTTAAAAACGAAACTTACAATTTTATCTGCCATTGCCAATCTATTAAGATTCCCTATAGATCATTTTTAAAAATATACCAAGATATTACATGACATTACTGTCAAAACTTCTATTTAACATAATTTAATTGATGACTCTTTAATTAAATCAGTCATTTTTCTTGCCTTTGGTTTATGGAAATATATAACAAATTGAGATTGAAAAATAGATTCCGTTAATGAGGATCTAAAAATATTCATTGTTATCTCAGAAGCTGTGATTTCTAAAGAATAAATTCCATAATGAAAAAGAGAGGAGTTAACAACTTACTCTGTATCTCCAGTGTGAATTTCACACACAGAAAAAAGAAAAGTCTAAAGATACCAATGTAGGGGCCAAGAATTTCTTAATTTTCTTTTACTTTCTTTTTAGGAATATAAAAAAGACCTAGTAACAGATTATATTGATGTTACTCTCATGGGAAGTGGAAGGGTGGGGAAGAGAAACTTCTCTCCCTATGAATATGCAAAGGACATGAATATCAAAACTAAAAAATCCACAATTAAATAAAAAGGGGCATATTTTTGTCAATATCTGAGATATCTTATGACTTCTGTAGTTTATCAGTCATGTCATAGCTTGGTCTGGGACTATACATATTCCAGTTATGCATTTCTGTCTTCCTTCCTAACTGAGATCTGCTAATAGCTTGCCTCTTGCCTTCTTTTCCGCTTAAGATGTTATTGACATTTGTTTTATTGATTCCTTCTCATTCTTCTGATTCCAAATGAATCTAATCTGTTTTGCTGTATTTGGTTCTTGCACATTGATGTGACAAGAGAATGAGATGTCTAAATTACACAATTTACTATGATTTGTAATTTGGAGAACTGAACTTTACCAGCCTGACCTTTTCAATATGCTGGTACTAGATTGGTTGGCCATTTCAACTTCTTCCTACCCAGAATGGTGGTAAAGGGGCAAGATGGGCAGTTAATCAAACATAGAATACTGAAAAGGTCAAACTAGTATAGCACAGTATTAGCCTCCATAAGCTGCATTAACATTCAAGCACTGGACCATCATTTAGGTCTCAAGAACACAGGAAGAAAGGACAAAAGGGTGGGGAGAGAGAGAGATTCTGGTGATGACTGTCATCCTTTCTACCTCAAGCTGTTCAATTCTTCCTTGCTCACTAAGGATTGATGCAGTACCATGCTAAGCATTTTCCATTGAGATAATGACACAAATACCCCATTCAGACACTGTTGGACTGAAGACAACAATCATATTAAACTTTAGGAAACTACCTAAACTAACAATAGTAAAATTATGTGAATATGATATGATAAAATGGCCTTTTTAAAATAAAAGATTAATAATTTCAAATTTCACAAACATTTGTGATGAGATAGGCACCAAATTTAAGATTATATTTTCTATTTAAAGGGGAAAAACTATATATATATATATATATATATATATATATATTTAACTTAAAATGTATTGAAGTATATGGCTAATATGTCAAACAGTACAAAAGTGGTGAAATTTTTAGAGAAATAGATCATGTGTAGAGCCCCAAACTACCTATTGAGGAATTACTACTAGATTGACAGGGGAGAATCTGGCATAAATGAAAAAATGAGCTGGATTATGGAAAAAGTACAAGAATAAAACCTAGATTTACATTTTAGGTGACAGTGAAAAAGTTAGTTATCTTGATCAAGAATCATTTATTTTCAAAATGAAGGACTGAATGTACCTTAAGTTCTCTCCTAGATCTTGATAAATGATTTTTGATTAAGAATTTAATTACCTAAGTCAAACTTTTGAGCTACTACTTCACACCAAACAAATTGACTAATGTGACAAAAAAGAAAAATGGTAACTGTTGGAGATGATGTGGCAAAATTGGGACACTAACAAATTGTTGGTTGAGTTGTAAAACTGGTTGTAAACCAACCACTCTGGGAAACAATTTAAAACCATTCCTAAAGTACAATCAGACTGTGCATATCCTTTAATGCAACAATGCCACAACTAGGTCTGTATCCCAAAGAGATCATAAAATGAGGAAAGAACCTACATGTAAAAAACATTGGTAGCAGCTGCTTTTATGGTGGGGAAGAAATTTAGAGGACACCTATCAATTTAGGAGATACAATACTGTTGTGCTATATGAAATTACAAGTATGCAAGATTGAAAAAAATCTGGGAAGACTCACATGAATGGATGCAAAGAGAAATGAGCAGAATGTACCCAGCAACAGCAACACTGTGCAACAATCAACTATAATTGACATCTCTTCTCAACAAACCAGTGATATAAGACAATGCCAAAAGATAATAATGCTAACCACATCTAGAGAAAAACTGATGTTTTAAGACATATTGAAGCATACTATTTTCACTTTCCTTATTTTTCAAGGTGTTTTCCTTTTGCAAACTTATTGTTATTATTATCATTATTATTTGTAAAATGTTTCTTCTCTCATAATATGACTAATATGGAAATATGTTTTACATAATTTCACACATATAACCTATATCAAATCATTTACTGTTCTAAACAGGGGATAATAAAAGAAGAGAGGGAACAAATTTGGAACTCAAAATTTTATTCAAAAGGGATGTTAAGATTATGACTTCTGGTAATAACAAAAGTAAGTAGTGAATCACTGTAACTCTCCCATGTTCAATGCTGGACCACCATTAAATATCAAACAGCAAAATCAGCTGGAAGATTATGAAACAATATTTTATCATAGGAAATGTGGAAAATTTGCATTAGGTGTCCTTCCCATTTGAGTAAAGAGGGGGCACAGTCCAGGAAACAACACTGACCAGGGATTTGGCAACAAGTCCTGTCTTAACAAACCAGGAGCCTTAATGTGATGGAATGGGTAAACCCCAACACCAAAACCCTCCACAAAGAAAGGGGAGCTTGTGTCCTTCAGTTGTGTGAACCACTACTTGTTGTGGTATGATTCTGGGTAAACAGAGATCCTCCAGTAGTCAGATCTCCACATGCCTCACCTGACAAACAGGTACAGGTGCCTAAGCAAACAAGTACCCAGCAGAGGCCAGATCACTATGTGCTTCAGTGTAGGACAGGAGAAACAAAAACATGCCACTGGGCCTCAGCACAAATAAGATTTCACCAACCAGGACCTCAATTCAGCACCAGTTAAATAGCCAATACTTATATCCTCCAGAAATGTCAGTTACCTGCCAACCCACCAATTCAGTGCAGAACCAAAACCAAAGTCTCCCATGCACCCCAAGTAACATCAGTGCAGCCTACATGTTCTGCCACAAGAGGCCTGAATCAATACTTATTCTGCCTTGTAAACAGGATTAAATTGAAAAAAGAAAAAGGCAAAAAAATGAGCAAAATGCAACAACAAAGGTGGATCTGACAAACAGTCATTCTAGTGATGAAAAGGATTAAGACACAAACTCAGAAGAGGACGATAATGTCTAAAACACCTATGGCCAAAACCCCAAAGAAAAATAGGAAACAGTATTAAGTCCAGAAAAAAATCAAGGAAAACCACAAAACAGAACATAAAAATCTCATAAGAGAGCTAGAAGAAAAATTAGGAAAATGAGAGTGATTCAAGAGAATCATGAAACTTTTTTCAACATCTTGGAAAACTACTTAAAAAGTAGAATTGGCAAAATGGAAAAAGAGATACAAAAATCCAGTGAAGAAAACAACTCCATAAAGAGTAAAACTGGCCAAATAGAAAAGAGAAATAAAACTAATTGAGGAAAACAACTTTTTTAACGTAAGAATTGACAAGCGTTCTGGAGAGCAATTTAGAATTATGCCAAAAGGGCTATTAAACTTTATATACTCTTTGATCCAGCAGTATTTCTACTGAGCCTTTATCCCCCCAAAAAAATCATAAAAAAGAAGAAGAGACCTACATGTGCAAAAATATTTGTGGCTTCCCTTTTTGTAGTGGTTAGGAACTGGAAACTGATTGGATGCCCATCAGTTGGAGAATGGCTGAATAAGTTATGGTATATGAATGTTCAAGTATTATTGCTCTATAGGAAATGATCAGCAGGATGATTTCAAGAGAGGCCTGGAGAGACTAACATGAACTCATACTAAGTGAAATGAGCAGAAGCAGGTCACTGTATTATATGATGGTCAGTTCTGATAGATGTGGCTCTTTTCAACAATGAGATGGTTTAGTCCAGTTTCAATAGTCTTGTAATGAAGAGACCCATCTGCACCCACAGAAAGGGCAGTCAGAACTGAGCTTGGATCACAACATACTATTTTTACTCTTTTTGTTGTTTGCTTGCATTTTATTTTCTTTCACATTTTTTTTTTCCTTTTTGATCTAATTTTTACTTTGTGCAGTATAACATACATTGGATTATTTGCCATCAAGGGAAGGAGGGAGAGGAAGGAAAGGAAAAAAAAATTTGGAACACAAGCTTTTCCAAGTATGAATGCTGAAAATTATCCATGCAGATGTTTTGAAAATATAAAGCTTTAATTTAAAAAGATTAGAATTGGGTAAAAGGAAGTTAATGTCTCTACAAGACATGCAAAATAAATTAAACAAATTCAAAAGAATGAAGAAATTGAAGAAAATATAAAATACCTCACTGGAAAAAAAATAACTGACATAGAACACAAATACAAGAGAGATAATGTCAGAATCATTGCAGTACCTGAAAGCCCTAATTAAAAGGAGGAACTCACCAGTATCTATTAAGAAATTACCAAGGAAAACTACCCTGATGTCCTGGAACCAGAGGGCCTTGAAACAACAGGCATTGAAACAACTCTTTGATCACTTCAGGAAAATGATCATAAATTAAAAATTCCAAGCAACATTACAGTTAAATTTCAGAGCTATTGGTTCAAGGAAAAAATAATGCAATTGAAATATTGGTGAGCCAAAAGCAATTAGGATTACACAGAACTTAGCAATGGTAACATTAATATATCAGAGGAATATAACATTATATTCAAGAATGCAAAAGAGCTAAGACTACAACCAAGAATCACTTAAAATCACAAGCATAATATATCAAGGGAAGATTCCTCATTCAATGAAGTAGAAAGATTTCAAGCTTTCAAAAGAAAACTGGAATTAAAACAAAAAATTTATCCAATATCAAGATACAAGCATAACCTGAACAAATAAAAAGGGAAAAAGAAAACATAAGAAATCTAACAGAACTAAATTGTTTGCATCCATTCACAGGAAAAAAAATTCCAAAAAATCACTAATAGTACAGCTGGAAGGAACATATATAGCCAGAAGGTACAAGTACAAGAGAAATTTGGGAATGGCATAAACGATTAAGGAATAAGCAAGAGGAGAGTTCTGGGTATAAAAAGAAGAGAATGTAGAATGATGTAAATTATTTCATATGAAGGGATGTGAATGACCTATTACAATGAAGGGGACCTATTACAAGGTGGGTGATGAGCATCTCTTAAATCTTATTCTACTCAGTATTGATTCAAAGCAGGAATAAATACACAATCAGTTGAATATAAAAATCTGTCTTAACTTACAAGAAAATAAGAAGAAAGTAGACTAAATAGGGAGCACTAATAGAAAGGAACACATTGAGAGGAAATGGTAAAGAGTAGAAAACACCGATGAAGAGGGAAAGGATAAAAGAGAGAGAACAAACAGGAGAAAGAATAGAGTGGAGGGAAATATATAATTAGTAAACCTAACTGGGAACTGTCCCATAAAATAAAAGCATGTAGCAAAGTGGATCATAGACCAAAAGTCTACAATTTATTGCTCACAAGAAAAACGTGTGCATTGAAGCACACATCTTGAAGCAGAGAGACACACACAAAGTAGTTAAGGGAATGTACAAAATCTATTATGGTTCAGCTGAAATAAAAAAGCAAGGGCAGCAAATCTGATCTTAGACAAAGTAAAAACAAACTAGATAAAATTAAAAGAGATAAGGAAGCAAATGACATCTTGGTAAAAGGTACCATTTATGATGAAGAAATATCAATACTAAACATAGTATCCAATATTCTTAATTAATAATAGAAAAATTAAATGAGTTATATAAAGAAATGCAGACCAAAACTATACTAGTTGGGAATCCCAACTGTCCCCTCTCAGAACTGGCTAAATACAACCAAAATTAAACAAGAAACTAAGGAGGTAAATAAAATATTAGAAAAGTTAGATATGATAGATCTTCAGAAAAAAACTGAATTGGAAGAAATATGAATAAACCTTTGTTCTCATCAGCACATGACACCGAAACAAAAATAGATGATATATTAAAACATAAATCCCTCAAAATCAAATGTAAAAATTCAGAAATATTAATTGTATTTTTCATATTATAAGGCAATAAGCCAGTAGAAAACAGATTAAAATAAATTGGAATAAATAATATAGTCCTAAAGAAAAAGTATTTCAAATAACAAATAACAGAAAAAATTAATAATCTCATTAAAGAGAATGACAACAATAAGACAACATATCAAAATATATGGAATGCAGCCAAAGCAGTATTTAGGGGAAAATTTATTTCTCTAAACTCTTATATAAACAAAATGGGGAAAAAAAAAGATAAATGAATTGGGTATGCAGCTAAAAGAAAATACAGAAAAAATGAACAAATTTGAAACCCCAATTGAGCATCAAATTTGAAAGCTTGAAAATTAAAGATGAGATTACCATGGTTGGAAGTAAAAAAATATTGTTCAGTCAAAAAACAAATTTTGGAGCTAGCTTTATGGAAAAAAAACAATAAGATGAATAAATTATTTGTTAATTTGATTTTTAAAAAAGAAAAAAGACAAACCAAATATGTAGTATCAAAAATTAAAAGAATGCTATTACCAGAAAAGAATAAATTGAAACAACAGTTAGGAAATATGTACCCCAATTATATGCCAATAAATCCGGCAATCTGAGTGAAATAAATGAATATTTAGGAAAATATAAATTACCTAGATGAATAAATCAGAAAATAGAAAGTCTAAATGACTTCACCTTAAAAAAGGAAATTGAATAAGCCATTAATGAACTCCATAGAAAAAAAAATCCCAGGGGCAACATTTAAAGAACAATTAATCCAATACTAAATAAACTATTTGGAAAAATAGGGGACAGGGTGTGACCAAATTCCTATTATAATGCAAATATGGTATTGATACCTAATCCAGAAAGTACTAAAAAAGAGCACGATAATTATTGGCAAATTTCCCAAATTAATATTGCTGAAAAAATTCTGTACTAAATGCTAGCAAGATTACCACATTATATCACAAGGATTTTGCATTATGACCAGGTTGGTTCCAATGCAAGGAATGCAATGTTGGTTCAATATTATGAAAACTATCAAAAAAATTTACTATGTGAATAACAAAACCAGCAGAAATCACATGGTTATTTCCACACGTATTCAAAAACATTTTGACAAATATAGTATCCATTCCTATTTTTAAAAGGTAGAGAGAACCGTAATAAAACAACCATTCCTTAAATGATTAGAAGCATTTATCTAAATCATCAGCAACATTATCTGGGAAGGGAATGAGGTATAAACCTTCCCAATAATATCAGGGTTCATGTAAAATGAAGATGCTCATTATCATCACTATTAATATAGCACTAAATTGATAGCTATGGGATTAAGAAGAAAAAGAAATCAAAGGAATTAGAATAGGCAATGAGGAAAACAAAACCATCACTCTTTGCAGCAGATAAAGCACTATACTTGGAGAACCCTACACAATTAATTAAAACATTTTACTTGAAGCTAATAATCTTAGCATTTTTGCTAATTACAAGATAGAGATCACACAAATCACTGTCCTTTCTTTATATGATGAAGAGAAAGGAATGTCAAAATTTGTTTTTACATGTAATTGGAAAAAATGAATTACTATTAATATCATTGATCTAGTAAGAACATTAGATGTATATTATATAAAGTGAGGGTGAAAAAATACAGGACTAGTAAACACATGAATATCCTCAGATACTGAGAAAATAACAGAAAAGTCTCCAGCATGTAGCACAATAATAAAAATAAAAATATTAATTTTTAGATTATTTATACAGTATTATCCATTGATACTTCAAATGAAACATATACAGCATTGACTAAAAGCATTGTTTTTTATTTTCTGAAGATCTGACAATGAGAAAAGCAAAGTGACTTCTTAAGATCACATAGCTTGTATATATTAAAGGTGAGATTTAAAATCAGATACATTTTATTTCAAATTGAGGATAAAATTGACAATATAATATATCTTACTACACTTAAAAATTCAAGGGAGAAGAAGGAGAGATATAATTGAGAATTTGAATCATCATTTATAACAACAAATGGAATATATATATATATATATATATATAATAGATTTTAAAAATGTATGTTTCAAACATAACCCATATTCCACATTGAATTTCTTGTGAGGGGAAATATAGAAAAACAAATATATATGATACACAATAACACATGATAAATTGCATAGGAATGGATTCACAGAGAAATTGACATTAGAAATTAGTTCCAAATGATGGATACCAAATATTTAATAATAAAATAAGAAGGGATGGTAATCTGAGGAAAGAAATAGAACAAATGAATGAAGGAATGAGAATAGCAATTTTTGGCCACACAATGTCTTATATTTGTAGTATAGAATACACAAAAAGGAAAAGTAATATATAAGAATGAAAGAGAAGTTGATATACTGTGCAGTACATTTAATGATAGGCAGAAGGGCTGCAACGCTTAAGAGACTGGTAGTCACTAATGAAAGGAATAAGATGACTGGATCTATCAACAAAAATTATAATCTTTGTAATATTTTGAGAGATTTTAAGGAGTATAGGAAATAATAAATTAAGCCATTAAGTAAGCTTAGAGTAAATTTAAGAAAACAATATTGCTATGTTTATAACAGGAAATAAAATAAGGGGTAAAATATTTTTAAAATGTCACAAACTGTACAACATATTTCAGCTTTGCAACAAAACTCCACTTTTCTACTCTTGGCAGCAAAATACTTTTCTGCCCTTTACATTTTCACAACTTAATGTTTAGGAATTTTGTGATTTGAGAGTAAATGGTAATCTGGGAAAATTGCATCAGGTCAAAAATATTTAGTATGTACTACATAAAAATACTAAGTGAGGGTTATATAAATATTAGCAGTTACGCCCAGAGAAACAACTCTGGGAGATGACTAAAAACCATTACATTGAATTCCCAATCCCTATATTTATGCCCACCTGCATTTTTGATTTCCTTCACAAGCTAATTGTACAATATTTCAGAGTCTGATTCTTTTTGTACAGCAAAATAATGGTTTGGTCATGTATACTTATTGTGTATCTAATTTATATTTTAATATATTTAACATCTACTGGTCATCCTGCCATCTGTGGGAAGGGGTGGCGGGTGAGAGGTGAAAAATTGGAACAAGAGATTTGGCAATTGTTAATGCTGTAAAGTTACCCATACATATAACCTGTAAATAAAAGGCTATTAAATAAAAAAAAAATTTAAAAAAATTAGCAGTAGTCTCTTTACACTGTCTATAATATCAGAGAAGTGATTCTCAATGATATGAAAGTGGGTAAGACTAGTAAAAACATTGTTGTTCATTTCCTTTAGAATAGTTACTTACCTCTATTCTTTATCAAGGGGGTTATTTGGAATAATGAGCAATAACTATGGAATAATCCATATTTGTAATAGTGGAAGATCTATTGAGAGGCAGGCTTCATAACTAGAGAGAAAGTAATTTGGTAAGGTAAGGAAATGGGGTTATTATACAAGACACTAGAAGAACATGATTGAAAAAGACATTGAATCTTTATTATAGAAAATATCGCAAAGTATCTCTATAAGCCAGTCTGTTAATTTCAATGAGATTTGATGAGAAAAAAACACTTTTGTTACTACAAAGATGATAAAAAACATGAATCTATATATAGATTGCAAAATCATCAGCAATTTTCATGAGCGATCATAACCTTTCTGGACAGATTAAGAACGATGAGGTAGAAACTGAGCTAGTGACACAGGAATCAACTCTAAGCAACTTCATAAAACAAAATCAAACTGCTTTTCTATCTGAAGTCATTGTTGAATTATTTCATTCAATGTTCCTATTGTGGGGTTCTGATTAGAATTAGAACTTACATAATCAAAATGAGGAGTTTTTATTTAGAAATGTAAGCACTTTAAAGGCAAGGATTGAAATAGTTAAGAGATATAATGAATAAGATCAAGGAATTCATTAGCTAGGAGAGATGATAGAGTAGAAAGATATGATATATTTAAGGATTTGAACATGTGAAAATGGTAAATGCTTTTTTCCACAATAAGAAATAATGAAGTAAGAACTAGAAAAAGATTGGGGGGAAAAAACTAGTTCATTGGGTAGAGTCTGATATCCAGTTAATGCCAGTAGAATAACTGCTGAGAAACAGTTACCAATATGGCTATATGGTTAAGAAACATCATAAGGAGAGATCCAAATTTAGGAATCATTAACATGGAGGAAGTAACTGATGCTCTCATGAGAAAATGATCTGGAAATCATAATGGTGAAAGTTTGAAGATTGTGGAAACTATCAAATAATAGCAGGCTCTTCAGGGATAACCACATTAAGG